>NW_027554150.1:0-100496 GCF_045843805.1 Urocitellus parryii
TGTTTTCTGCTATATGGATACATGTAGTTGGAATTCTAAATCAAACACGGTTTGTGCTAGCTCTTTGAAACTTGGCAACAATAATGTAGTTCCAAGTTCTATCGCTATGGTTTGTGTGCCATTGAAGTAGCCCCAAGCAGAGACTGACGAGAATCACTTTCCTTGAAAGGGGTTGCCAAGCTTCCAAAAAACTACGAGTTTCCTGAAATCTCAGCAAACATTTTTTCACCCAATCTTGATGATACTTGCAGGTAGTTATCAGTACATGAATCCCACTTGGCTCACCAAATTTCGTTCTTCTAGGTTAAACCGTTCCTTTGCAGTAACCGTTTTCAAGTTTAGGTTTCACTCTGTTTTCCCCTATATGGATACATGTAGTTGGAACTCTAAATCAAACACGGTTTGTGCTAGCTCTTTGAAACTTGGCACAATAATGTAGTTCCAAGTTCTATCGCTATGGTTTATTTTCCTAGTGAAGTAGCCCCAAGCAGAGACTGACGAGAATCACTTTCATTTGAAGGGGTTGCCAAACTTCCAAAAAACTACGAGTTTCCTGAAATCTCAGCAAACATTTTTTCACCCAATCTTGATGATACTTGCAGGTAGTGATCAGTACACGAATCCCACTTGGCTCACCAAATTTCATTCGTCTTGGTTAAACCATTCCTTTGCAATAACCGTTTTCATGTTTAGGTTTCACTCTGTTTTCTCCTATATGGATACATGTAGTTGGAACTCTTAATCAAACACGTTTGTGCTAGCTCTTTGAAACTTGGCACAATAATGTAGTTCCAAGTTCTACCGCTATGGTTTGTGTGCTAATGAAGTAGCCCCAAGCAGAGATGGACGAGAATCCCTTTCATTGAAAGGGGTTGGCAAGCTTCCAAAAAACTACGAGTTTCCTGAAATCTCAGCAAACATTTTTTCACCCAATCTTGATGATACTTGCAGGTAGTTATCAGTACACGAATCCCACTTGGCTCACTCAATTTCGTTCTTTTCGGTTAAACCGTTCCTTTGCAGAAACCGTTTTCATTTTTAGGTTTCACTCTGTTTTCTGCTATATGGATCCATGTATTTGGAATTCTAAATCAAACACGGTTTGTGCTAGCTCTTTGAAACTTGGCAAAATAATGTAGTTCCAAGTTCTATCGCTATGGTTTGTGTGCCATTGAAGTAGCCTCAAGCAGAGACTGACGAGAATCACTTTCCTTGAAAGGGGTTGCCAAGCTTCCAAAAAACTACGAGTTTCCTGAAATCTCAGCAAACATTTTTTTCACCCAAACTTGATGATACTTGCAGGTAGTTATCAGTACACGAATCCCACTTGTCTCACCAAATTTCGTTCTTCTAGGTTAAACCGTTCCTTTTCAGTAACCGTTTTCATGTTTAGGTTTCACTCTGTTTTCTCCTATATGGATACATGTAGTTGGAACTCTAAATCAAACACTGTTTGTGCTAGCTCTTTGAAACTTGGCACAATAATGTAGTTCCAAGTTCTATCGCTATGGTTTGTGTCCTTTTTAAGTAACCCCAAGCAGAGACTGACGAGAATCACATTCATTGAAACGGGTTGCCAAGCTTCCAAAAAACAACGAGTTTCCTGAAATCTCAGCATATATTTTTTCACCGAATCTTGATGATACTATCATTTAAAGATAAGTACACCAATCCCACTTGGCTCACCAAATTTCGTTCTTCTAGGTTAAACCGTTCCTTTGCAGTAACCGTTTTCATGTTTAGGTTTCACTCTGTTTTCTCCTATATGCATACATGTATTTGGAACTCTAAATCAAACACGGTTTGTGCTAGATCTTCAAAACTTGGCACAATAATGTAGTTCCAAGTGCTATCACTATGGTTTGTGTGCTATTGAAGTAGCCCCAAGCAGAGACTGACGAGAATCACTTTCATTGAAAGGGGTTGCCAAGCTTCCAAAAAACTACGAGTTCCCTGAAATCTCAGCAAACATTTTTTCACCCAATCTTGATGATACTTGCAGGTAGTTATCAGTACATGAATCCCACTTGGCTCACCAAATTTCGTTCTTCTAGGTTAAACCGTTCCTTTGCAGTAACCGTTTTCATGTTCAGGTTTCACTCTGTTTTCTCCTATATGGATACATGTAGTTGGAACTCTAAATCAAACACGGTTTGTGCTAGCTCTTTGAAACTTGGCACAATAATGTAGTTCCAAGTTCTATCGCTATGGTTTATTTCCTAGTGAAGTAGCCCCAAGCAGAGACTGACGAGAATCACTTTCATTGAAAGGGGTTGCCAAACGTCCAAAAAACTACGAGTTTCCGGAAATCTCAGCAAACATTTTTTCACCCAATCTTGATGATACTTGCAGGTAGTGATCAGTACATGAATCCCACTTGGTTAACCAAATTTCATTCGTCTAGGTTAAACCATTCCTTTGCAGTAACCGTTTTCATATTTAGGTTTCACTCTGTTTTCTCCTATATGGATACATGTAGTTGGAACTCTAAATCAAACACGGTTTGTGCTAGCTCTTGGATACTTGGCACAATAATGTAGTTCCAAGTTCTACCGCTATGGTTTGTGTGCTATTGAAGTAGCCCCAAGCAGAGACTGACGAGAATCCCTTACATTGAAAAGGGTTGCCAAGCTTCCAAAAAACTACGAGTTTCCTGAAATCTCAGCAAACATTTTTTCACCCAATCTTGATGATACGTCCATTTAATGATCAGTACACCAATCCAACTTGGCTCACCAAATTTCATTCTTCTAGGTTAAACCGTTCCTTTGCAGTAACCGTTTTCATGTTTAGGTTTCACTCTGTTTTCTCCTATATGGATACATATATTTGGAACTCTAAATCAAACACGGTTTGTGCTAGCTCTTCGAAACTTGGCACAATAATGTAGTTCCAAGTTCTATCGCTATGGTTTGTGTGCTATTGAAGTAGCCCCAAGCAGAGACTGACGAGAATCACTTTCATTGAAAGGGGTTGCCAAGCTTCCAAAAACTACGAGTTCCCTGAAATCTCAGCAAACATTTTTTCACCCAATCTTGATGATACTTGCAGTTAGTTATCTGTACACAAATCCCACTTGGCTCACTAAATTTCGTTCTTCTAGGTTAAACCGTTCCTTTGCAGTAACCGTTTTCATGTTTAGGTTTCACTCTGTTTTCTGCTATATGGATACATGTAGTTGGAACTCTAAATAAAACACTGTTTGTGCTAGCTCTTTGAAACTTGGCACAATAATGTAGTTCCAAGTTCTATCGCTATGGTTTGTGTGCTATTGAAGTAGCCCCAAGCAGAGACTGACGAGAATCACTTTCATTGAAAGGGGTTGCCAAGCTTCCAAAAAACTATGAGTTTCCTGATATATCAGCAAACATTTTTTCACCCAATCTTGATGATACTTGCAGGTAGTTATCAGTACATGAATCCCACTTGGCTCACCAAATTTCGTTCTTCTAGGTTAAACCGTTCCTTTGCAGTAACCGTTTTCATGTTTAGGTTTCACTCTGTTTTCTCCTATATGGATACATGTAGTTGGAACTCTAAATCAAACACGGTTTGTGCTAGCTCTTTGAAACTTGGCACAATAATGTAGTTCCAAGTTCTATCGCTATGGTTTATTTCCTAGTGAAGTAGCCCCAAGCAGAGACTGACGAGAATCACTTTCATTGAAAGGGGTTGCCAAACTTCCAAAAAACTACGAGTTTCCTGAAATCTCAGCAAACATTTTTCACCCAATCTTGATGATACTTGCAGGTAGTGATCAGTACACGAATCCCACTTGGCTCACCAAATTTCATTCGTCTAGGGTTAAACCGTTTCCTTTGCAGAAACCGTTTTCATGTTTAGGTTTCACTCTGTTTTCTGCTATATGGATCCATGTAGTTGGAATTCTAAATCAAACACGGTTTGTGCTAGCTCTTTGAAACTTGGCAAAATAATGTAGTTCCAAGTTCTATCGCTATGGTTTGTGTGCCATTGAAGTAGCCTCAAGCAGAGACTGACGAGAATCACTTTCCTTGAAAGGGGTTGCCAAGCTTCCAAAAAACTACGAGTTTCCTGAAATCTCAGCAAACATTTTTTTCACCCGAACTTGATGATAACTTGCAGGTAGTTATCAGTACACGAATCCCACTTGGCTCACCAAATTTTCGTTCTTCTAGGTTAAACCGTTCCTTTTCAGTAACCGTTTTCATGTTTAGGTTTCACTCTGTTTTCTCCTATATGGATACATGTAGTTGGAACTCTAAATCAAACACTGTTTGTGCTAGCTCTTTGAAACTTGGCAAAATAATGTAGTTCCAAGTTCTATCGCTATGGTTTGTGTCTTATTTAAGTAACCCCAAGCAGAGACTGACGAGAATCACATTCATGGAAAGGGGTTGCCAAGCTTCCAAAAAACAACGAGTATCCAGAAATCTCAGCATACATTTTTCACCGAATCTTGATGATACTTCCATTTAAAGATCAGTACACCAATCCCACTGGCTCACCAAATTTCGTTCTTCTAGGTTAAACCGTTCCTTTGCAGTAACCGTTTTCATGTTTAGGTTTCACGCTGTTTTCTCCTATATGCATACATGTATTTTGAACTCTAAATCAAACACGGTTTGTGCTAGCTCTTCGAAACTTGGCACAATAATGTAGTTCCAAGTTCTACCGCTATGGTTTGTGTGCTATTGAAGTAGCCCCAAGAAGAGACTGACGAGAATCACTTTCATTGAAAGGGGTTGCCAAACGTCCAAAAAACTACGAGTTTCCGGAAATCTCAGCAAACATTTTTTCACCCAATCTTGATGATACTTGCAGGTAGTGATCAGTACACGAATCCCACTTGGCTCACCAAATTTCATTCGTCTAGGTTAAACCGTTCCTTTGCAGTAACCGTTTTCATATTTAGGTTTCACTCTGTTTTCTCATATATAGATACATGTAGTTGGAACTCTAAATCAAACACGGTTTGTGCTAGCTCTTTGAAACTTGGCACAATAATGTAGTTCCAAGTTCTACCGCTATGGTTTGTGTGCTATTGAAGTAGCCCCAAGCAGAGACTGACGAGAATCACTTTCCTTGAAAGGGGTTGCCAAGGTTCCAAAAAACTACGAGTTTCCTGAAATCTCAGCAAACATTTTTTCACCCAATCTTGATGATACTTCCATTTAATGATCAGTACACCAATCCCACTTGGCTCACCAAATTTCGTTCTTCTAGGTTAAACTGTTAATTGGCAGTAACCGTTTTCATGTTTAGGTTTCACTCTGTTTTCTCCTATATGGATACATGTATTTGGAACTCTAAATCAAACACGGATTGTGCTAGCTCTTCGAAACTTGGCACAATAATGTAGTTCCAAGTTCTATCGCTATGGTTTGTGTGTTATTGAAGTAGCCCCAAGCAGAGACTGACGAGAATCACTTTCATTGAAAGGGGTTGCCAAGCTTCCAAAAAACTACGAGTTTCCTGAAATCTCAGCAAACATTTTTTCACCCAATCTTGATGATACGTCCATTTAATGATCAGTACACCAATCCAACTTGGCTCACCAAATTTCATTCTTCTAGGTTAAACCGTTCCTTTGCAGTAACCGTTTTCATGTTTAGGTTTCACTCTGTTTTCTCCTATATGGATACATATATTTGGAACTCTAAATCAAACACGGTTTGTGCTAGCTCTTCGAAACTTGGCAAAATAATGTAGTTCCAAGTTCTATCGCTATGGTTTGTGTGCTATTGAAGTAGCCCCAAGCAGAGACTGACGAGAATCACTTTCATTGAAAGGGGTTGCCAAGCTTCCAAAAAACTACGAGTTCCCTGAAATCTCAGCAAACATTTTTTCACCCAATCTTGATGATACTTGCAGGTAGTTATCAGTACACAAATCCCACTTGGCTCACTAAATTTCGTTCTTCTAGGTTAAACCGTTCCTTTGCAGTAACCGTTTTCATGTTTAGGTTTCACTCTGTTTTCTCCTATATGGATACATGTAGTTGGAACTCTAAATAAAACACTGTTTGTGCTAGCTCTTTGAAACTTGGCACAATAATGTAGTTCCAAGTTCTATCGCTATGGTTTGTGTGCTATTGAAGTAGCCCCAAGCAGAGGCTGACGAGAATCACTTTCATTGAAAGGGGTTGCCAAGCTTCCAAAAAACTATGAGTTTCCTGATATATCAGCAAACATTTTTTCACCCAATCTTGATGATACTTGCAGGTAGTTATCAGTACATGAATCCCACTTGGCTCACCAAATTTCGTTCTTCTAGGTTAAACCGTTCCTTTGCAGTAACCGTTTTCATGTTTAGGTTTCACTCTGTTTTCTCCTATATGGATACATGTAGTTGGAACTCTAAATCAAACACGGTTTGTGCTAGCTCTTTGAAACTTGGCACAATAATGTAGTTCCAAGTTCTATCGCTATGGTTTATTTCCTAGTGAAGTAGCCCCAAGCAGAGACTGACGAGAATCCCTTTCATTGAAAGGGGTTGCCAAACTTCCAAAAAACTACGAGTTTCCTGAAATCTCAGCAAACATTTTTTCACCCAATCTTGATGATACTTGCAGGTAGTGATCAGTACACGAATCCCACTTGGCTCACCAAATTTCATTCGTCTAGGTTAAACCGTTCCTTTGCAGAAACCGTTTTCATGTTTAGGTTTCACTCTGTTTTCTGCTATATGGATCCATGTAGTTGGAATTCTAAATCAAACACGGTTTGTGCTAGCTCTTTGAAACTTGGCAAAATAATGTAGTTCCAAGTTCTATCGCTATGGTTTGTGTGCCATTGAAGTAGCCTCAAGCAGAGACTGACGAGAATCACTTTCCTTGAAAGGGGTTGCCAAGCTTCCAAAAAACTACGAGTTTCCTGAAATCTCAGCAAACATTTTTTTTCACCCGAACTTGATGATACTTGCAGGTAGTTATCAGTACACGAATCCCACTTGGCTCACCAAATTTCGTTCTTCTAGGTTAAACCGTTCCTTTTCAGTAACCGTTTTCATGTTTAGGTTTCACTCTGTTTTCTCCTATATGGATACATGTAGTTGGAACTCTAAATCAAACACTGTTTGTGCTAGCTCTTTGAAACTTGGCAAAATAATGTAGTTCCAAGTTCTATCGCTATGGTTTGTGTCTTATTTAAGTAACCCCAAGCAGAGACTGACGAGAATCACATTCATGGAAAGGGGTTGCCAAGCTTCCAAAAAACAACGAGTATCCAGAAATCTCAGCATACATTTTTCACCGAATCTTGATGATACTTCCATTTAAAGATCAGTACACCAATCCCACTGGCTCACCAAATTTCGTTCTTCTAGGTTAAACCGTTCCTTTGCAGTAACCGTTTTCATGTTTAGGTTTCACGCTGTTTTCTCCTATATGCATACATGTATTTTGAACTCTAAATCAAACACGGTTTGTGCTAGCTCTTCGAAACTTGGCACAATAATGTAGTTCCAAGTTCTACCGCTATGGTTTGTGTGCTATTGAAGTAGCCCCAAGAAGAGACTGACGAGAATCACTTTCATTGAAAGGGGTTGCCAAACGTCCAAAAACTACGAGTTTCCGGAAATCTCAGCAAACATTTTTTCACCCAATCTTGATGATACTTGCAGGTAGTGATCAGTACACGAATCCCACTTGGCTCACCAAATTTCATTCGTCTAGGTTAAACCGTTCCTTTGCAGTAACCGTTTTCATATTTAGGTTTCACTCTGTTTTCTCATATATAGATACATGTAGTTGGAACTCTAAATCAAACACGGTTTGTGCTAGCTCTTTGAAACTTGGCACAATAATGTAGTTCCAAGTTCTACCGCTATGGTTTGTGTGCTATTGAAGTAGCCCCAAGCAGAGACTGACGAGAATCACTTTCCTTGAAAGGGGTTGCCAAGGTTCCAAAAAACTACGAGTTTCCTGAAATCTCAGCAAACATTTTTTCACCCAATCTTGATGATACTTCCATTTAATGATCAGTACACCAATCCCACTTGGCTCACCAAATTTCGTTCTTCTAGGTTAAACTGTTAATTGGCAGTAACCGTTTTCATGTTTAGGTTTCACTCTGTTTTCTCCTATATGGATACATGTATTTGGAACTCTAAATCAAACACGGATTGTGCTAGCTCTTCGAAACTTGGCACAATAATGTAGTTCCAAGTTCTATCGCTATGGTTTGTGTGTTATTGAAGTAGCCCCAAGCAGAGACTGACGAGAATCACTTTCATTGAAAGGGGTTGCCAAGCTTCCAAAAAACTACGAGTTTCCTGAAATCTCAGCAAATATTTTTTCACCCAATCTTGATGATACTTGCAGGTAGTTATCAAGTACACGAATCCCACTTGGCTCACTAAATTTCGTTCTTCTAGGTTAAACCGTTCCTTTGCAGTAACCGTTTTCATGTTTAGGTTTCACTCTGTTTTCTCCTATATGGATACATCTAGTTGGAATTCTAAATCAAACACGGTTTGTGCTAGCTCTCCGAAACTTGGCACAATAATGTAGTTCCAAGTTCTATCGCTATGGTTTCTGTGCTATTTAAGTAGACCCAAGCAGAGACTGACGAGAATCACTTTCATTAAAAGGGGTTGCCAAGCTTCCAAAAAACTACGAGTTCCCTGAAATCTCAGCAAACATTTTTTCACCCAATCTTGATGATACTTGCAGGTAGTTATCAGTACACAAATCCCACTTGGCTCACTAAATTTCGTTCTTCTAGGTTAAACCGTTCCTTTGCAGTAACCGTTTTCATGTTTAGGTTTCACTCTGTTTTCTCCTATATGGATACATGTAGTTGGAACACTAAATCAAACACGGTTTGTGCTAGCTCTTTGAAACTTGGCACAATAATGTAGTTCCAAGTTCTATCGCTATGGTTTATTACCTACTGAAGTAGCCTCAAGCAGAGGCTGACGAGAATCACTTTCATTGAAAGGGTTGCCAAACTTCCAAAAAACTACGAGTTTCCTGAAATCTCAGCAAACATTTTTTCACCCAATCTTGATGATACTTGCAGGTAGTGATCAGTACACGAATCCCACTTGGCTCACCAAATTTCATTCGACTAGGTTAAACCGTTCCTTTGCAGTAACCGTTTTCATGTTTAGGTTTCACTCTGTTTTCTCCTATATGGATACATGTAGTTGGAACTCTAAATCAAACACGGTGTGCGCTAGCTCTTTGAAACTTGGCACAATAATGGAGTTCCAAGTTCTACCGCTATGGTTTGTGTGCTAATGAAGTAGCCCCAAGCAGAGACGGACGAGAATCCCTTTCATTGAAAAGGGTTTGCCAAGCTTCCAAAAAACTACGAGTTTCCTGAAATCTCAGCAAACATTTTTTCACCCAATCTTGATGATACTTGCAGGTAGTTATCAGTACACGAATCCCACTTGGCTCACTCAATTTCGTTCTTTTAGGTTAAACCGTTCCTTTGCAGAAACCGTTTTCATGTTTAGTTTTCACTCTGTTTTCTGCTATATGGATCCATGTAGTTGGAATTCTAAATCAAACACGGTTTGTGCTAGCTCTTTGAAACTTGGCACAATAATGTAGTTCCAAGTTCTATCGCTATCGTTTGTGTGCCATTGAAGTAGCCTCAAGCAGAGACTGACGAGAATCACTTTCCTTGAAAGGGGTTGCCAAGCTTCCAAAAAACTACGAGTTTCCTGAAATCTCAGCAAACATTTTTTTTCACCCAAACTTGAAGATACTTGCAGGTAGTTATCAGTACATGAATCCCACTTTGCTCACCAAATTTCGTTCTTCTAGGTTAAGCCGTTCCTTTTCAGTAACCCTTTTCATGTTTAGGTTTCACTCTGTTTTCTCCTATATGGATACATGTAGTTGGAACTCTAAATCAAACACTGTTTTTGCTAGCTCTTTGAAACTTGGCACAATAATGTAGTTCCAAGTTCTATCGCTATGGTTTGTGTCCTATTTAAGTAACCCCAAGCAGAGACTGACGAGAATCACATTCATTGAAAAGGGTTGCCAAGCTTCCAAAAAACTACGAGTTTCCTGAAATCTCAGCAAACATTTTTTCACCCAATCTTGATGATACGTGCATTTAATGATCAGTACACCAATCCAACTTGGCTCACCAAATTTCATTCTTCTAGGTTAAACCGTTCCTTTGCAATAACCGTTTTCATGTTTAGGTTTCACTCTGTTTTCTCCTATATGGATACATATATTTGGAACTCTAAATCAAACACGGTTTGTGCTAGCTCTTCGAAACTTGGCACAATAATGTAGTTCCAAGTTCTATCGCTATGGTTTGTGTGCTATTGAAGTAGCCCCAAGCAGAGACTGACGAGAATCACTTTCATTGAAAGGGGTTGCCAAGCTTCCAAAAAACTACGAGTTCCCTGAAATCTCAGCAAACATTTTTTCACCCAATCTTGATGATACTTGCAGTTAGTTATCAGTACACAAATCCCACTTGGCTCACTAAATTTCATTCTTCTAGGTTAAACCGTTCCTTTGCAGTAACCGTTTTCATGTTTAGGTTTCACTCTGTTTTCTGCTATATGGATACATGTAGTTGGAACTCTAAATAAAACACTGTTTGTGCTAGCTCTTTGAAACTTGGCACAATAATGTAGTTCCAAGTTCTATCGCTATGGTTTGTGTGCTATTGAAGTAGCCCCAAGCAGAGACTGACGAGAATCCATTTCATTGAAAGGGGTTGCCAAGCTTCCAAAAAACTATGAGTTTCCTGATATATCAGCAAACATTTTTTCACCCAATCTTGATGATACTTGCAGGTATTTATCAGTACATGAATCCCACTTGGCTCACCAAATTTCGTTCTTCTAGGTTAAACCGTTCCTTTGCAGTAACCGTTTTCATGTTTAGGTTTCACTCTGTTTTCTCCTATATGGATACATGTAGTTGGAACTCTAAATCAAACACGGTTTGTGCTAGCTCTTTGAAACTTGGCACAATAATGTAGTTCCAAGTTCTATCGCTATGGTTTATTTCCTAGTGAAGTAGCCCCAAGCAGAGACTGACGAGAATCACTTTCATTGAAAGGGGTTGCCAAACTTCCAAAAAACTACGAGTTTCCTGAAATCTCAGCAAACATTTTTTCACCCAATCTTGATGATACTTGCAGGTAGTGATCAGTACACGAATCCCACTTGGCTCACCAAATTTCATTCGTCTAGGTTAAACCGTTCCTTTGCAGAAACCGTTTTCATGTTTAGGTTTCACTCTGTTTTCTGCTATATGGATCCATGTAGTTGGAATTCTAAATCAAACACGGTTTGTGCTAGCTCTTTGAAACTTGGCAAAATAATGTAGTTCCAAGTTCTATCGCTATGGTTTGTGTGCCATTGAAGTAGCCTCAAGCAGAGACTGACGAGAATCACTTTCCTTGAAAGGGGTTGCCAAGCTTCCAAAAAACTACGAGTTTCCTGAAATCTCAGCAAACATTTTTTTTCACCCGAACTTGATGATACTTGCAGGTAGTTATCAGTACACGAATCCCACTTGGCTCACCAAATTTCGTTCTTCTAGGTTAAACCGTTCCTTTTCAGTAACCGTTTTCATGTTTAGGTTTCACTCTGTTTTCTCCTATATGGATACATGTAGTTGGAACTCTAAATCAAACACTGTTTGTGCTAGCTCTTTGAAACTTGGCAAAATAATGTAGTTCCAAGTTCTATCGCTATGGTTTGTGTCTTATTTAAGTAACCCCAAGCAGAGACTGACGAGAATCACATTCATGGAAAGGGGTTGCCAAGCTTCCAAAAAACAACGAGTATCCAGAAATCTCAGCATACATTTTTCACCGAATCTTGATGATACTTCCATTTAAAGATCAGTACACCAATCCCACTGGCTCACCAAATTTCGTTCTTCTAGGTTAAACCGTTCCTTTGCAGTAACCGTTTTCATGTTTAGGTTTCACTCTGTTTTCTCCTATATGCATACATGTATTTTGAACTCTAAATCAAACACGGTTTGTGCTAGCTCTTCGAAACTTGGCACAATAATGTAGTTCCAAGTTCTACCGCTATGGTTTGTGTGCTATTGAAGTAGCCCCAAGAAGAGACTGACGAGAATCACTTTCATTGAAAGGGGTTGCCAAACGTCCAAAAAACTACGAGTTTCTGGAAATCTCAGCAAACATTTTTTCACCCAATCTTGATGATACTTGCAGGTAGTGATCAGTACACGAATCCCACTTGGCTCACCAAATTTCATTCGTCTAGGTTAAACCGTTCCTTTGCAGTAACCGTTTTCATATTTAGGTTTCACTCTGTTTTCTCATATATAGATACATGTAGTTGGAACTCTAAATCAAACACGGTTTGTGCTAGCTCTTTGAAACTTGGCACAATAATGTAGTTCCAAGTTCTACCGCTATGGTTTGTGTGCTATTGAAGTAGCCCCAAGCAGAGACTGACGAGAATCACTTTCCTTGAAAGGGGTTGCCAAGCTTCCAAAAAACTACGAGTTTCCTGAAATCTCAGCAAACATTTTTTCACCCAATCTTGATGATACTTCCATTTAATGATCAGTACACCAATCCCACTTGGCTCACCAAATTTCGTTCTTCTAGGTTAAACTGTTAATTGGCAGTAACCGTTTTCATGTTTAGGTTTCACTCTTTTTTCTCCTATATGGATACATGTATTTGGAACTCTAAATCAAACACGGATTGTGCTAGCTCTTCGAAACTTGGCACAATAATGTAGTTCCAAGTTCTATCGCTATGGTTTGTGTGTTATTGAAGTAGCCCCAAGCAGAGACTGACGAGAATCACTTTCATTGAAAGGGGTTGCCAAGCTTCCAAAAAACTACGAGTTTCCTGAAATCTCAGCAAATATTTTTTCACCCAATCTTGATGATACTTGCAGGTAGTTATCAGTACACGAATCCCACTTGGCTCACTCAATTTCGTTCTTCTAGGTTAAACCGTTCCTTTGCAGTAACCGTTTTCATGTTTAGGTTTCACTCTGTTTTCTCCTATATGGATACATCTAGTTGGAATTCTAAATCAAACACGGTTTGTGCTAGCTCTTTGAAACTTGGCACAATAATGTAGTTCCAAGTTCTATCGCTATGGTTTGTGTGCTATTGAAGTAGCCCCAAGCAGAGGCTGACGAGAATCACTTTCATTGAAAGGGGTTGCCAAGCTTCCAAAAAACTATGAGTTTCCTGATATATCAGCAAACATTTTTTCACCCAATCTTGATGATACTTGCAGGTAGTTATCAGTACATGAATCCCACTTGGCTCACCAAATTTCGTTCTTCTAGGTTAAACCGTTCCTTTGCAGTAACCGTTTTCATGTTTAGGTTTCACTCTGTTTTCTCCTATATGGATACATGTAGTTGGAACTCTAAATCAAACACGGTTTGTGCTAGCTCTTTGAAACTTGGCACAATAATGTAGTTCCAAGTTCTATCGCTATGGTTTATTTCCTAGTGAAGTACCCCCAAGCAGAGACTGACGAGAATCACTTTCATTGAAAGGGGTTGCCAAACTTCCAAAAAACTACGAGTTTCCTGAAATCTCAGCAAACATTTTTTCACCCAATCTTGATGATACTTGCAGGTAGTGATCAGTACACGAATCCCACTTGGCTCACCAAATTTCATTCGTCTAGGTTAAACCGTTCCTTTGCAGAAACCGTTTTCATGTTTAGGTTTCACTCTGTTTTCTGCTATATGGATCCATGTAGTTGGAATTCTAAATCAAACACGGTTTGTGCTAGCTCTTTGAAACTTGGCAAAATAATGTAGTTCCAAGTTCTATCGCTATGGTTTGTGTGCCATTGAAGTAGCCTCAAGCAGAGACTGACGAGAATCACTTTCCTTGAAAGGGGTTGCCAAGCTTCCAAAAAACTACGAGTTTCCTGAAATCTCAGCAAACATTTTTTTTCACCCGAACTTGATGATACTTGCAGGTAGTTATCAGTACACGAATCCCACTTGGCTCACCAAATTTCGTTCTTCTAGGTTAAACCGTTCCTTTTCAGTAACCGTTTTCATGTTTAGGTTTCACTCTGTTTTCTCCTATATGGATACATGTAGTTGGAACTCTAAATCAAACACTGTTTGTGCTAGCTCTTTGAAACTTGGCAAAATAATGTAGTTCCAAGTTCTATCGCTATGGTTTGTGTCTTATTTAAGTAACCCCAAGCAGAGACTGACGAGAATCACATTCATGGAAAGGGGTTGCCAAGCTTCCAAAAAACAACGAGTATCCAGAAATCTCAGCATACATTTTTCACCGAATCTTGATGATACTTCCATTTAAAGATCAGTACACCAATCCCACTGGCTCACCAAATTTCGTTCTTCTAGGTTAAACCGTTCCTTTGCAGTAACCGTTTTCATGTTTAGGTTTCACGCTGTTTTCTCCTATATGCATACATGTATTTTGAACTCTAAATCAAACACGGTTTGTGCTAGCTCTTCGAAACTTGGCACAATAATGTAGTTCCAAGTTCTACCGCTATGGTTTGTGTGCTATTGAAGTAGCCCCAAGAAGAGACTGACGAGAATCACTTTCATTGAAAGGGGTTGCCAAACGTCCAAAAAACTACGAGTTTCCGGAAATCTCAGCAAACATTTTTTCACCCAATCTTGATGATACTTGCAGGTAGTGATCAGTACACGAATCCCACTTGGCTCACCAAATTTCATTCGTCTAGGTTAAACCGTTCCTTTGCAGTAACCGTTTTCATATTTAGGTTTCACTCTGTTTTCTCATATATAGATACATGTAGTTGGAACTCTAAATCAAACACGGTTTGTGCTAGCTCTTTGAAACTTGGCACAATAATGTAGTTCCAAGTTCTACCGCTATGGTTTGTGTGCTATTGAAGTAGCCCCAAGCAGAGACTGACGAGAATCACTTTCCTTGAAAGGGGTTGCCAAGGTTCCAAAAAACTACGAGTTTCCTGAAATCTCAGCAAACATTTTTTCACCCAATCTTGATGATACTTCCATTTAATGATCAGTACACCAATCCCACTTGGCTCACCAAATTTCGTTCTTCTAGGTTAAACTGTTAATTGGCAGTAACCGTTTTCATGTTTAGGTTTCACTCTGTTTTCTCCTATATGGATACATGTATTTGGAACTCTAAATCAAACACGGATTGTGCTAGCTCTTCGAAACTTGGCACAATAATGTAGTTCCAAGTTCTATCGCTATGGTTTGTGTGTTATTGAAGTAGCCCCAAGCAGAGACTGACGAGAATCACTTTCATTGAAAGGGGTTGCCAAGCTTCCAAAAAACTACGAGTTTCCTGAAATCTCAGCAAATATTTTTTCACCCAATCTTGATGATACTTGCAGGTAGTTATCAGTACACGAATCCCACTTGGCTCACTAAATTTCGTTCTTCTAGGTTAAACCGTTCCTTTGCAGTAACCGTTTTCATGTTTAGGTTTCACTCTGTTTTCTCCTATATGGATACATCTAGTTGGAATTCTAAATCAAACACGGTTTGTGCTAGCTCTCCGAAACTTGGCACAATAATGTAGTTCCAAGTTCTATCGCTATGGTTTCTGTGCTATTTAAGTAGACCCAAGCAGAGACTGACGAGAATCACTTTCATTAAAAGGGGTTGCCAAGCTTCCAAAAAACTACGAGTTCCCTGAAATCTCAGCAAACATTTTTTCACCCAATCTTGATGATACTTGCAGGTAGTTATCAGTACACAAATCCCACTTGGCTCACTAAATTTCGTTCTTCTAGGTTAAACCGTTCCTTTGCAGTAACCGTTTTCATGTTTAGGTTTCACTCTGTTTTCTCCTATATGGATACATGTAGTTGGAACTCTAAATCAAACACGGTTTGTGCTAGCTCTTTGAAACTTGGCACAATAATGTAGTTCCAAGTTCTATCGCTATGGTTTATTACCTACTGAAGTAGCCTCAAGCAGAGGCTGACGAGAATCACTTTCATTGAAAGGGGTTGCCAAACTTCCAAAAAACTACGAGTTTCCTGAAATCTCAGCAAACATTTTTTCACCCAATCTTGATGATACTTGCAGGTAGTGATCAGTACACGAATCCCACTTGGCTCACCAAATTTCATTCGACTAGGTTAAACCGTTCCTTTGCAGTAACCGTTTTCATGTTTAGGTTTCACTCTGTTTTCTCCTATATGGATACATGTAGTTGGAACTCTAAATCAAACACGGTGTGCGCTAGCTCTTTGAAACTTGGCACAATAATGGAGTTCCAAGTTCTACCGCTATGGTTTGTGTGCTAATGAAGTAGCCCCAAGCAGAGACGGACGAGAATCCCTTTCATTGAAAGGGTTTGCCAAGCTTCCAAAAAACTACGAGTTTCCTGAAATCTCAGCAAACATTTTTTCACCCAATCTTGATGATACTTGCAGGTAGTTATCAGTACACGAATCCCACTTGGCTCACTCAATTTCGTTCTTTTAGGTTAAACCGTTCCTTTGCAGAAACCGTTTTCATGTTTAGTTTTCACTCTGTTTTCTGCTATATGGATCCATGTAGTTGGAATTCTAAATCAAACACGGTTTGTGCTAGCTCTTTGAAACTTGGCACAATAATGTAGTTCCAAGTTCTATCGCTATCGTTTGTGTGCCATTGAAGTAGCCTCAAGCAGAGACTGACGAGAATCACTTTCCTTGAAAGGGGTTGCCAAGCTTCCAAAAAACTACGAGTTTCCTGAAATCTCAGCAAACATTTTTTTTCACCCAAACTTGAAGATACTTGCAGGTAGTTATCAGTACATGAATCCCACTTTGCTCACCAAATTTCGTTCTTCTAGGTTAAGCGTTCCTTTTCAGTAACCCTTTTCATGTTTAGGTTTCACTCTGTTTTCTCCTATATGGATACATGTAGTTGGAACTCTAAATCAAACACTGTTTTTGCTAGCTCTTTGAAACTTGGCACAATAATGTAGTTCCCAGTTCTATCGCTATGGTTTGTGTCCTATTTAAGTAACCCCAAGCAGAGACTGACGAGAATCACATTCATTGAAAAGGGTTGCCAAGCTTCCAAAAAACTACGAGTTTCCTGAAATCTCAGCAAACATTTTTTCACCCAATCTTGATGATACGTGCATTTAATGATCAGTACACCAATCCAACTTGGCTCACCAAATTTCATTCTTCTAGGTTAAACCGTTCCTTTGCAATAACCGTTTTCATGTTTAGGTTTCACTCTGTTTTCTCCTATATGGATACATATATTTGGAACTCTAAATCAAACACGGTTTGTGCTAGCTCTTCGAAACTTGGCACAATAATGTAGTTCCAAGTTCTATCGCTATGGTTTGTGTGCTATTGAAGTAGCCCCAAGCAGAGACTGACGAGAATCACTTTCATTGAAAGGGGTTGCCAAGCTTCCAAAAAACTACGAGTTCCCTGAAATCTCAGCAAACATTTTTTCACCCAATCTTGATGATACTTGCAGTTAGTTATCAGTACACAAATCCCACTTGGCTCACTAAATTTCATTCTTCTAGGTTAAACCGTTCCTTTGCAGTAACCGTTTTCATGTTTAGGTTTCACTCTGTTTTCTGCTATATGGATACATGTAGTTGGAACTCTAAATAAAACACTGTTTGTGCTGGCTCTTTGAAACTTGGCACAATAATGTAGTTCCAAGTTCTATCGCTATGGTTTGTGTGCTATTGAAGTAGCCCCAAGCAGAGACTGACGAGAATCCATTTCATTGAAAGGGGTTGCCAAGCTTCCAAAAAACTATGAGTTTCCTGATATATCAGCAAACATTTTTTCACCCAATCTTGATGATACTTGCAGGTATTTATCAGTACATGAATCCCACTTGGCTCACCAAATTTCGTTCTTCTAGGTTAAACCGTTCCTTTGCAGTAACCGTTTTCATGTTTAGGTTTCACTCTGTTTTCTCCTATATGGATACATGTAGTTGGAACTCTAAATCAAACACGGTTTGTGCTAGCTCTTTGAAACTTGGCACAATAATGTAGTTCCAAGTTCTATCGCTATGGTTTATTTCCTAGTGAAGTAGCCCCAAGCAGAGACTGACGAGAATCACTTTCATTGAAAGGGGTTGCCAAACTTCCAAAAAACTACGAGTTTCCTGAAATCTCAGCAAACATTTTTTCACCCAATCTTGATGATACTTGCAGGTAGTGATCAGTACACGAATCCCACTTGGCTCACCAAATTTCATTCGTCTAGGTTAAACCGTTCCTTTGCAGAAACCGTTTTCATGTTTAGGTTTCACTCTGTTTTCTGCTATATGGATCCATGTAGTTGGAATTCTAAATCAAACACGGTTTGTGCTAGCTCTTTGAAACTTGGCAAAATAATGTAGTTCCAAGTTCTATCGCTATGGTTTGTGTGCCATTGAAGTAGCCTCAAGCAGAGACTGACGAGAATCACTTTCCTTGAAAGGGGTTGCCAAGCTTCCAAAAAACTACGAGTTTCCTGAAATCTCAGCAAACATTTTTTTTCACCCGAACTTGATGATACTTGCAGGTAGTTATCAGTACACGAATCCCACTTGGCTCACCAAATTTCGTTCTTCTAGGTTAAACCGTTCCTTTTCAGTAACCGTTTTCATGTTTATGTTTCACTCTGTTTTCTCCTATATGGATACATGTAGTTGGAACTCTAAATCAAACACTGTTTGTGCTAGCTCTTTGAAACTTGGCAAAATAATGTAGTTCCAAGTTCTATCGCTATGGTTTGTGTCTTATTAAAGTAACCCCAAGCAGAGACTGACGAGAATCACATTCATGGAAAGGGGTTGCCAAGCTTCCAAAAAACAACGAGTATCCAGAAATCTCAGCATACATTTTTCACCGAATCTTGATGATACTTCCATTTAAAGATCAGTACACCAATCCCACTGGCTCACCAAATTTCGTTCTTCTAGGTTAAACCGTTCCTTTGCAGTAACCGTTTTCATGTTTAGGTTTCACTCTGTTTTCTCCTATATGCATACATGTATTTTGAACTCTAAATCAAACACGGTTTGTGCTAGCTCTTCGAAACTTGGCACAATAATGTAGTTCCAAGTTCTACCGCTATGGTTTGTGTGCTATTGAAGTAGCCCCAAGAAGAGACTGACGAGAATCACTTTCATTGAAAGGGGTTGCCAAACGTCCAAAAAACTACGAGTTTCTGGAAATCTCAGCAAACATTTTTTCACCCAATCTTGATGATACTTGCAGGTAGTGATCAGTACACGAATCCCACTTGGCTCACCAAATTTCATTCGTCTAGGTTAAACCGTTCCTTTGCAGTAACCGTTTTCATATTTAGGTTTCACTCTGTTTTCTCATATATAGATACATGTAGTTGGAACTCTAAATCAAACACGGTTTGTGCTAGCTCTTTGAAACTTGGCACAATAATGTAGTTCCAAGTTCTACCGCTATGGTTTGTGTGCTATTGAAGTAGCCCCAAGCAGAGACTGACGAGAATCACTTTCCTTGAAAGGGGTTGCCAAGCTTCCAAAAAACTACGAGTTTCCTGAAATCTCAGCAAACATTTTTTCACCCAATCTTGATGATACTTCCATTTAATGATCAGTACACCAATCCCACTTGGCTCACCAAATTTCGTTCTTCTAGGTTAAACTGTTAATTGGCAGTAACCGTTTTCATGTTTAGGTTTCACTCTTTTTTCTCCTATATGGATACATGTATTTGGAACTCTAAATCAAACACGGATTGTGCTAGCTCTTCGAAACTTGGCACAATAATGTAGTTCCAAGTTCTATCGCTATGGTTTGTGTGTTATTGAAGTAGCCCCAAGCAGAGACTGACGAGAATCACTTTCATTGAAAGGGGTTGCCAAGCTTCCAAAAAACTACGAGTTTCCTGAAATCTCAGCAAATATTTTTTCACCCAATCTTGATGATACTTGCAGGTAGTTATCAGTACACGAATCCCACTTGGCTCACTCAATTTCGTTCTTCTAGGTTAAACCGTTCCTTTGCAGTAACCGTTTTCATGTTTAGGTTTCACTCTGTTTTCTCCTATATGGATACATCTAGTTGGAATTCTAAATCAAACACGGTTTGTGCTAGCTCTTCGAAACTTGGCACAATAATGTAGTTCCAAGTTCTATCGCTATGGTTTCTGTGCTATTGAAGTAGACCCAAGCAGAGACTGACGAGAATCACTTTCATTAAAAGGGGTTGCCAAGCTTCCAAAAAACTACGAGTTCCCTGAAATCTCAGCAAACATTTTTTCACCCAATCTTGATGATACTTGCAGGTAGTTATCAGTACTCAAATCCCACTTGGCTCACTAAATTTCGTTCTTCTAGGTTAAACCGTTCCTTTGCAGTAACCGTTTTCATGTTTAGGTTTCACTCTGTTTTCTCCTATATGGATACATGTAGTTGGAACTCTAAATCAAACACGGTTTGTGCTAGCTCTTTGAAACTTGGCACAATAATGTAGTTCCAAGTTCTATCGCTATGGTTTATTACCTAGTGAAGTAGCCTCAAGCAGAGGCTGACGAGAATCACTTTCATTGAAAGGGGTTGCCAAACTTCCAAAAAACTACGAGTTTCCTGAAATCTCAGCAAACATTTTTTCACCCAATCTTGATGATACTTGCAGGTAGTGATGAGTACACGAATCCCACTTGGCTCACCAAATTTCATTCGTCTAGGTTAAACCGTTCCTTTGCAGTAACCGTTTTCATGTTTAGGTTTCACTCTGTTTTCTCCTATATGGATACATGTAGTTGGAACTCTAAAATCAAACACGGTTTGTGCTAGCTCTTTGAAACTTGGCACAATAATGTAGTTCCAAGTTCTATCGCTATGGTTTGTGTGCTATTGAAGTAGCCCAAGCAGAGACTGACGAGAATCCCTTTCATTGAAAGGGGTTGCCAAGCTTCCAAAAAACTACGAGTTCCCTGAAATCTCAGCAAACATTTTTTCACCCAATCTTGAAGATACTTGCAGTTAGTTATCAGTACACAAATCCCACTTGGCTCACTAAATTTCGTTCTTCTAGGTTCAACCGTTCCTTTGCAGTAACCGTTTTCATGTTTAGGTTTCACTCTGTTTTCTGCATATATGGATACATGTAGTTGGAACTCTAAATAAAACACTGTTTGTGCTAGCTCTTTGAAACTTGGCACAATAATGTAGTTCCAAGTTCTATCGCTATGGTTTGTGTGCTATTGAAGTAGCCCCAAGCAGAGAACTGACGAGAATCACTTTCATTGAAAGGGGTTGCCAAGCTTCCAAAAAACTATGAGTTTCCTGATATATCAGCAAACATTTTTTCACCCAATCTTGATGATACTTGCAGGTAGTTATCAGTACATGAATCCCACTTGGCTCACCAAATTTCGTTCTCTAGGTTAAACGTTCCTTTGCAGTAAACGTTTTCATGTTTAGGTTTCACTCTGTTTTCTCCTATATGGATACATGTAGTTGGAACTCTAAATCAAACACGGTTTGTGCTAGCTCTTTGAAACTTGGCACAATAATGTAGTTCCAAGTTCTATCGCTATGGTTTATTTCCTAGTGAAGTAGCCCCAAGCAGAGACTGACGAGAATCACTTTCATTGAAAGGGGTTGCCAAACTTCCAAAAAAACTACGAGTTTCCTGAAATCTCAGCAAACATTTTTTCACCCAATCTTGATGATACTTGCAGGTAGTGATCAGTACACGAATCCCACTTGGCTCACCAAATTTCATTCGTCTAGGTTAAACCGTTCCTTTGCAGAAACCGTTTTCATGTTTAGGTTTCACTCTGTTTTCTGCTATAATGGATCCATGTAGTTGGAATTCTAAATCAAACACGGTTTGTGCTAGCTCTTTGAAACTTGGCAAAATAATGTAGTTCCAAGTTCTATCGCTATGGTTTGTGTGCCATTGAAGTAGCCTCAAGCAGAGACTGACGAGAATCACTTTCCTTGAAAGGGGTTGCCAAGCTTCCAAAAAACTACGAGTTTCCTGAAATCTCAGCAAACATTTTTTTTCACCCGAACTTGATGATACTTGCAGTAGTTATCAGTACACGAATCCCACTTGGCTCACCAAATTTCGTTCTTCTAGGTTAAACCGTTCCTTTTCAGTAACCGTTTTCATGTTTAGGTTCACTCTGTTTTTCTCCTATATGGATACATGTAGTTGGAACTCTAAATCAAACACTGTTTGTGCTAGCTCTTTGAAACTTGGCAAAATAATGTAGTTCCAAGTTCTATCGCTATGGTTTGTGTCTTATTTAAGTAACCCCAAGCAGAGACTGACGAGAAATCACATTGATGGAAAGGGGTTGCCAAGCTTCCAAAAAACAACGAGTATCCAGAAATCTCAGCATACATTTTTCACCGAATCTTGATGATACTTCCATTTAAGATCAGTACACCAATCCCACTGGCTCACCAAATTTCGTTCTTCTAGGTTAACCGTTCCTTTGCAGTAACCGTTTTCATGTTTAGGTTTCACTCTGTTTTCTCCTATATGCATACATGTATTTTGAACTCTAAATCAAACACGGTTTGTGCTAGCTCTTCGAAAACTTGGCACAATAATGTAGTTCCAAGTTCTACCGCTATGGTTTGTGTGCTATTGAAAGTAGCCCCAAGAAGAGACTGACGAGAATCACTTTCATTGAAAGGGGTTGCCAAACGTCCAAAAAACTACGAGTTTCCGGAAATCTCAGCAAACATTTTTTCACCCAATCTTGATGATACTTGCAGGTAGTGATCAGTACACGAATACCCACTTGGCTCACCAAATTTCATTCGTCTAGGTTAAACCGTTCCTTTGCAGTAACCGTTTTCATATTTAGGTTTCACTCTGTTTTCTCATATATAGATACATGTAGTTGGAACTCTAAATCAAACACGGTTGTGCTAGCTCTTTGAAACTTGGCACAATAATGTAGTTCCAAGTTCTACCGCTATGGTTTGTGAGCTATTGAAGTAGCCCCAAGCAGAGACTGACGAGAATCACTTCCTTGAAAGGGGTTGCCAAGCTTCCAAAAACTACGAGTTTCCTGAAATCTCAGCAAACATTTTTTCACCCAATCTTGATGATACTTCCATTTAATGATCAGTACACCAATCCCACTTGGCTCACCAAATTTCGTTCTTCTAGGTTAAACTGTTAATTGGCAGTAACCGTTTTCATGTTTAGGTTTCACTCTGTTTTCTCCTATATGGATACATGTATTTGGAACTCTAAATCAAACACGGATTGTGCTAGCTCTTCGAACTTGGCACAATAATGTAGTTCCAAGTTCTATCGCTATGGTTTGTGTGTTATTGAAGTAGCCCCAAGCAGAGACTGACGAGAATCACTTTCATTGAAAGGGGTTGGCAAGCTTCCAAAAAACTACGAGTTTCTGAAATCTCAGCAAATATTTTTTCACCCAATCTTGATGATACTTGCAGGTAGTTATCAGTACACGAATCCCACTTGGCTCACTAAATTTCGTTCTTCTAGGTTAAACCGTTCCTTTGCAGTAACCGTTTTCATGTTTAGGTTTCACTCTGTTTTCTCCTATATGGATACATCTAGTTGGAATTCTAAATCAAACACGGTTTGTGCTAGCTCTTCGAAACTTGGCACAATAATGTAGTTCCAAGTTCTATCGCTATGGTTTCTGTGCTATTGAAGTAGACCCAAGCAGAGACTGACGAGAATCACTTTCATTAAAAAGGGTTGCCAAGCTTCCAAAAAACTACGAGTTCCCTGAAATCTCAGCAAACATTTTTTCACCCAATCTTGATGATACTTGCAGGTAGTTATCAGTACACAAATCCCACTTGGCTCACTAAATTTCGTTTCTTCTAGGTTAAACCGTTCCTTTGCAGTAACCGTTTTCATGTTTAGGTTTCACTCTGTTTTCTCCTATATGGATACATGTAGTTGGAACTCTAAATCAAACACGGTTTGTGCTAGCTCTTTGAAACTTGGCACAATAATGTAGTTCCAAGTTCTATCGCTATGGTTTATTACCTACTGAAGTAGCCTCAAGCAGAGGCTGACGAGAATCACTTTCATTGAAAGGGGTTGCCAAACTTCCAAAAACTACGAGTTTCCTGAAATCTCAGCAAACACTTTTTTCACCCAATTTGATGATACTTGCAGGTAGTGATCAGTACACGAATCCCACTTGGCTCACCAAATTTCATTCTTCTAGGTTAAACCGTTCCTTTGCAGTAACCGTTTTCATGTTTAGGTTTCACTCTGTTTTCTCCTATATGGATACATGTAGTTGGAACTCTAAATCAAACACGGTGTGTGCTAGCTCTTTGAAACTTGGCACAATAATGGAGTTCCAAGTTCTACCGCTATGGTTTGTGTGCTAATGAAGTAGCCCCAAGCAGAGACGGACGAGAATCCCTTTCATTGAAAGGGTTTGCCAAGCTTCCAAAAAACTACGAGTTTCCTGAAATCTCAGCAAACATTTTTTCACCCAATCTTGATGATACTTGCAGGTAGTTATCAGTACACGAATCCCACTTGGCTCACTCAATTTCGTTCTTTTAGGTTAAACCGTTCCTTTGCAGAAACCGTTTTCATGTTTAGTTTTCACTCTGTTTTCTGCTATATGGATCCATGTAGTTGGAATTCTAAATCAAACACGGTTTGTGCTAGCTCTTTGAAACTTGGCACAATAATGTAGTTCCAAGTTCTATCGCTATCGTTTGTGTGCCATTGAAGTAGCCTCAAGCAGAGACTGACGAGAATCACTTTCCTTGAAAGGGGTTGCCAAGCTTCCAAAAAACTACGAGTTTCCTGAAATCTCAGCAAATATTTTTTCACCCAATCTTGATGATACTTGCAGGTAGTTATCAGTACACGAATCCCACTTGGCTCACTAAATTTCGTTCTTCTAGGTTAAACCGTTCCTTTGCAGTAACCGTTTTCATGTTTAGGTTTCACTCTGTTTTCTCCTATATGGATACATCTAGTTGGAATTCTAAATCAAACACGGTTTGTGCTAGCTCTTCGAAACTTGGCACAATAATGTAGTTCCAAGTTCTATCGCTATGGTTTCTGTGCTATTGAAGTAGACCCAAGCAGAGACTGACGAGAATCACTTTCATTAAAAGGGGTTGCCAAGCTTCCAAAAAAACTACGAGTTCCCTGAAATCTCAGCAAACATTTTTTCACCCAATCTTGATGATACTTGCAGGTAGTTATCAGTACACAAATCCCACTTGGCTCACTAAATTTTGTTCTTCTAGGTTAAACCGTTCCTTTGCAGTAACCGTTTTCATGTTTAGGTTTCACTCTGTTTTCTCCTATATGGATACATGTAGTTGGAACTCTAAATCAAACACGGTTTGTGCTAGCTCTTTGAAACTTGGCACAATAATGTAGTTCCAAGTTCTATCGCTATGGTTTATTACCTAGTGAAGTAGCCTCAAGCAGAGGCTGACGAGAATCACTTTCATTGAAAGGGGTTGCCAAACTTCCAAAAAACTACGAGTTTCCTGAAATCTCAGCAAACATTTTTTCACCCAATCTTGATGATACTTGCAGGTAGTGATCAGTACACGAATCCCACTTGGCTCACCAAATTTCATTCGTCTAGGTTAAACCGTTCCTTTGCAGTAACCGTTTTCATGTTTAGGTTTCACTCTGTTTTCTCCTATATGGATACATGTAGTTGGAACTCTAAATCAAACACGGTTTGTGCTAGCTCTTTGAAACTTGGCACAATAATGTAGTTCCAAGTTCTACCGCTATGGTTTGTGTGCTAATGAAGTAGCCCCAAGCAGAGACGGACGAGAATCCCTTTCATTGAAAGGGTTTGCCAAGCTTCCAAAAAACTACGAGTTTCCTGAAATCTCAGCAAACATTTTTCACCCAATCTTGATGATACTTGGCAGGTAGTTATCAGTACACGAATCCCACTTGGCTCACTCAATTTCGTTTCTTTTAGGTTAAACCGTTCCTTTGCAGAAACCGTTTTCATGTTTAGTTTTCACTCTGTTTTCTGGCTATATGGATCCATGTAGTTGGAATTCTAAATCAAACACGGTTTGTGCTAGCTCTTTGAAACTTGGCAAAATAATGTAGTTCCAAGTTCTATCGCTATCGTTTGTGTGCCATTGAAGTAGCCTCAAGCAGAGACTGACGAGAATCACTTTCCTTGAAAGGGGTTGCCAAGCTTCCAAAAAACTACGAGTTTCCTGAAATCTCAGCAAACATTTTTTTTCACCCAAACTTGAAGATACTTGCAGGTAGTTATCAGTACATGAATCCCACTTTGCTCACCAAATTTCGTTCTTCTAGGTTAAACCGTTCCTTTTCCGTAACCCTTTTCATGTTTAGGTTTCACTCTGTTTTCTCCTATATGGATACATGTAGTTGGAACTCTAAATCAAACACTGTTTTTGCTAGCTCTTTGAAACTTGGCACAATAATGTAGTTCCCAGTTCTATCGCTATGGTTTGTGTCCTATTTAAGTAACCCCAAGCAGAGACTGACGAGAATCACATTCATTGAAATGGGTTGCCAAGCTTCCAAAAAACAACGAGTTTCCTGAAATCTCAGCATACATTTTTTCACCGAATCTTGATGATACTTCCATTTAAAGATCAGTACACCAATCCCACTTGGCTCACCAAATTTCGTTCTCTAGGTTAAACCGTTCCTTTGCAGTAACCGTTTTCATGTTTAGGTTTCACTCTGTTTTCTCCTATATGCATACATGTATTTGGAACTCTAAATAAAACACGGTTTGTGCTAGCTCTTTGAAACTTGGCACAATAATGTAGTTCCAAGTTCTATCGCTATGGTTTGTGTCCTATTGAAATAGCCCCAAGCAGAGACTGACGAGAATCCTTTCATTGAAAGGGGTTGCCAAGCTTCCAAAAAACTACGAGTTTCCTGAAATCTCAGCAAACATTTTTTCACCCAATCTTGATGATACTTCCATTTAATGATCAGTACACGAATCCCACTTGCTCACCAAATTTCGATCTTCTAGGTTAAACCGTTCTTTGCAGTAACCGTGTTCATGTTTAGGTTTCACTCTGTTTTCTCCTATATGGATACATGTATTTGGAACTCTAAATCAAACACGGTTTGTGCTAGCTCTTCGAAACTTGGCACAATAATGTAGTTCCAAGTTCTATCGCTATGGTTTGTGCGCTATTGAAGTAGCCCCAAGCAGAGACTGACGAGAATCAGTTTCATTGAAAGGGGTTCCCAAGCTTCCAAAAAACTACTTAGTTCCCTGAAATCTCCGGAAACATTTTTTACCCAATCTGGATGATACTTGCAGGTAGTTATCAGTACACAAATCCCACTTGGCTCACTAAATTTCGTTCTTCTAGGTTAAACCGTTCCTTTGCAATAACCTTTTTCATGTTTAGGTTTCACTCTGTTTTCTGCTATATGGATCCATGTAGTTGGAATTCTAAATCAAACACGGTTTGTGCTAGCTCTTTGAAACTTGGCACAATAATGTAGTTCCAAGTTCTATCGCTATGGTTTGTGTGCCATTGAAGTAGCCCCAAGCAGAGACTGACGAGAATCACTTTCATTGAAAGGGGTTGCCAAACTTCCAAAAACTACGAGTTTCCTGAAATCTCAGCAAACATTTTTTCACCCAATCTTGATGATACTTGCAGGTAGTGATCAGTACACGAATCCCACTTGGCTCACCAAACTTCGTTATTCTAGGTTAAACCGTTCCTTTGCAGAAACCGTTTTCATATTTTGGTTTCACTCTGTTTTCTTCTATATGGATACATGTAGTTGGAATTCTAAATCAAACACCGTTTGTGCTAGGTGTTTGAAACTTGGCACAATCATGTAGTTCCAAGTTCTATCGCTATGGTTTGTGTGCCATTGATGTAGCCCCAAGCAGAGACTGACGAGAATCCCTTTCATTGAAAGGGGTTGATAAGCTTCCAAAAAACTACGAGTTTCCTGAAATCTCAGCAAACATTTTTTCACCTAATCTTGAAGATACTTCCATTTAATGATCAGTACACCAATCCCACTTGGCTCACCAAATTTCGATCTTCTAGGTTAAACCGTTCTTTGCAGTAACCGTGTTCATGTTTAGGTTTCACTCTGTTTTCTCCTATATGGATACATGTAGTTGGAATTCTAAATCAAACACGGTTTGTGCTAGCTCTTTGAAACTTGGCACAATAATGTAGTACCAAGTTCTATTGCTATGGTTTATTTCCTAGTGAAGTAGCCCAAGCAGAGACTGAGGAGAATCACTTTCATTGAAAGGGGTTGCCAAACTTCCAAAAAACTACGAGTTTCCGGAAATCTCAGCAAACATTTTTTCACCCAATCTTGATGATACTTGCAGGTAGTGATCAGTACACGAATCCCACTTTTCTCACCAAATTTCGTTCATCTACGTTAAACCGTTCCTTTGCAGTAACCGTTTTCATGTTTAGGTTTCACTCTGTTTTCTCCTATATGGATACATGTAGTTGGAACTCTAAATCAAACACGGTTTGTGCTAGGTGTTTGAAACATGGCACAATCATGTAGTTCCAAGTTCTATCGCTATGGTTTGTGTGCCATTGACGTAGCCCCAAGCAGAGACTGACGACAATCACTTTCCTTAAAAGGGGTTGCCAAGCTTCCAAAAAACTACGGCTTTCCTGTAATCTCAGCAAACATTTTTTTCACCCAATCTTGATGATCCTTGCAGGTAGTTATCAGTACACGAGTCCCACTTTGCTCACCAAATTTCGTTCTTCTAGGTTAAACCGTTCCTTTGCAGTAACCGTTTTCATGTTTAGGTTTCACTCTGTTTTCTCCTATATGGATACATGTAGTTGGAACTCTAAATCAAACACAGTTTGTGCTAGCTCTTTGAAACTTGGCACAATAATGTAGTTCCAAGTTCTATCGCTATGGTTTGTGTGCTATTGAAGTAGCCCCAAGCAGAGACTGACGAGAATCCCTTTCCTTGAAAGTGGTTGCCAAGCTTCCAAAAAACTACGAGTTCCCTGAAATCTCGGCAAACATTTTTTCACCGAATCTTGATGATACTTCCATTTAATGATCAGTACACCAATCCCACTTGGCTCACCAAATTTCGTTCTTCTAGGTTAAACCGTTCCTTTACAGTAACCGTTTTCATATTTAGGTTTCACTCTGTTTTCTCCTATATGAATACATGTAGTCGGAACTGTAAATCAAACACGTTTTGTGCTAGCTCTTTGAAACTTGGCACAATAATGTAGTTCCAAGTTCTATCGCTATGGTTTATTTCCTAGTGAAGTAGCCCCAAGCAGAGACTGACGAGAATCACTTTCATTGAAAGGGGTTGCCAAACTTCCAAAAAACGACGAGTTTCCTGAAATCTCAGCAAACATTTTTTCACCCAATCTTGATGATACTTGCAGGTAGTGATCAGTACACGAATCCCACGTGGCTCACCAAATTTCATTCGTCTAGGTTAAACCGTTCCTTTGCAGTAACCCTTTTCATGTTTAGGTTTCACTCTGTTTTCTCCAATATGGATACATGTAGTTGGAACTCTAAATCAAACACGGTTTGTGCTAGCTCTTTGAAACTTGGCACAATAATGTAGTTCCAAGTTCTACCGCTATGGTTTGTGTGCTAATGAAGTAGCCCCAAGCAGAGACTGACGAGAATCCCTTTCATTGAAAGGGTTTGCCAAGCTTCCAAAAAACTACGAGTTTCCTGAAATCTCAGCAAACATTTTTTCACCCAATCTTGATGATACTTGCAGGTAGTTATCAGTACACGAATCCCACTTGGCTCACTCAATTTCGTTCTTTTAGGTTAAACCGTTCCTTTGCAGAAACCGTTTTCATGTTTAGGTTTCACTCTGTTTTCTCCTATATGGATACATGTAGTTGGAATTCTAAATCAAACACGGTTTGTGCTAGCTCTTTGAAACTTGGCACAATAATGTACTTCCAAGTTCTATCGCTATGGTTTGTGTGCTATTGAAGTAGCCCCAAGCAGAGACTGACGAGAATCACTTTCATTGAAAGGGGTTGCCAAGCTTCCAAAAAACTACGAGATTCCTGAAATCTCAGCAAACATTTTTTCACCCAATCTTGATGATACTTGCAGGTAGTTATCAGTACACGAATCCCACTTGGCTCACTCAATTTCGTTCTTTTAGTTTAAACCGTTCCGTTGCAGAAACCGTTTTCATGTTTAGGTTTCACTCTGTTTTCTGCAATATGGATACATGTAGTTGGAATTCTAAATCAAACACGGTTTGTGCTAGCTCTTTGAAACTTTGCACAATAATGTAGTTCCAAGTTCTATCGCTATGGTTTGTGTGCCATTGAAGTAGCCCCAAGCAGAGACTAACAAGAATCACTTTCCTTGAAAGGGGTTGCCAAGCTTCCAAAAAACTACGAGTTTCCTGAAATCTCAGCAAACATTTTTTCACCCAATCTTGATGATACTTGCAGGTAGTTATCAGTACATGAATCCCACTTGGCTCACCAAATTCCGTTCTTCTAGGTTAAACCGTTCCTTTGCAGTAACCGTTTTCATGTTTAGATTTCACTCTGTTTTCTCCTATATGGATACATGTAGTTGGAACTCTAAATCAAACACGGTTTGTGCTAGCTCTTTGAAACTTGGCACAATAATGTAGTTCCAAGTTCTATCGCTATGGTTTATTTCCTAGTGAAGTAGCCTCAAGCAGAGGCTGACGAGAATCACTTTCATTGAAAGGGGTTGCCAAACTTCCAAAAAACTACGAGTTTCCTGAAGTCTCAGCAAACATTTTTTCACCCAATCTTGATGATACTTGCAGGTAGTGATCAGTACACGAATCCCACTTGGCTCACCAAATTTCATTCGTCTAGGTTAAACCGTTCCTTTGCAGTAACCGTTTTCATGTTTAGGTTTCACTCTGTTTTCTCCTATATGGATACATGTAGTTGGAACTCTAAATCAAACACGGTTTGTGCTAGCTCTTTGAAACTTGGCACAATAATGTAGTTCCAAGTTCTATCGCTATGGTTTATTACCTAGTGAAGTAGCCTCAAGCAGAGGCTGACGAGAATCACTTTCATTGAAAGGGGTTGCCAAACTTCCAAAAAACTACGAGTTTCCTGAAATCTCAGCAAACATTTTTTCACCCAATCTTGATGATACTTGCAGGTAGTGATCAGTACACGAATCCCACTTGGCTCACCAAATTTCATTCGTCTAGGTTAAACCGTTCCTTTGCAGTAACCGTTTTCATGTTTAGGTTTCACTCTGTTTTCTCCTATATGGATACATGTAGTTGGAACTCTAAATCAAACACGGTTTGTGCTAGCTCTTTGAAACTTGGCACAATAATGTAGTTCCAAGTTCTACCGCTATGGTTTGTGTGCTAATGAAGTAGCCCCAAGCAGAGACGGACGAGAATCCCTTTCATTGAAAGGGTTTGCCAAGCTTCCAAAAAACTACGAGTTTCCTGAAATCTCAGCAAACATTTTTTCACCCAATCTTGATGATACTTGCAGGTAGTTATCAGTACACGAATCCCACTTGGCTCACTCAATTTCGTTCTTTTAGGTTAAACCGTTCCTTTGCAGAAACCGTTTTCATGTTTAGTTTTCACTCTGTTTTCTGCTATATGGATCCATGTAGTTGGAATTCTAAATCAAACACGGTTTGTGCTAGCTCTTTGAAACTTGGCAAAATAATGTAGTTCCAAGTTCTATCGCTATCGTTTGTGTGCCATTGAAGTAGCCTCAAGCAGAGACTGACGAGAATCACTTTCCTTGAAAGGGGTTGCCAAGCTTCCAAAAAACTACGAGTTTCCTGAAATCTCAGCAAACATTTTTTTTCACCCAAACTTGAAGATACTTGCAGGTAGTTATCAGTACATGAATCCCACTTTGCTCACCAAATTTCGTTCTTCTAGGTTAAACCGTTCCTTTTCCGTAACCCTTTTCATGTTTAGGTTTCACTCTGTTTTCTCCTATATGGATACATGTAGTTGGAACTCTAAATCAAACACTGTTTTTGCTAGCTCTTTGAAACTTGGCACAATAATGTAGTTCCCAGTTCTATCGCTATGGTTTGTGTCCTATTTAAGTAACCCCAAGCAGAGACTGACGAGAATCACATTCATTGAAATGGGTTGCCAAGCTTCCAAAAAACAACGAGTTTCCTGAAATCTCAGCATACATTTTTTCACCGAATCTTGATGATACTTCCATTTAAAGATCAGTACACCAATCCCACTTGGCTCACCAAATTTCGTTCTCTAGGTTAAACCGTTCCTTTGCAGTAACCGTTTTCATGTTTAGGTTTCACTCTGTTTTCTCCTATATGCATACATGTATTTGGAACTCTAAATAAAACACGGTTTGTGCTAGCTCTTTGAAACTTGGCACAATAATGTAGTTCCAAGTTCTATCGCTATGGTTTGTGTCCTATTGAAATAGCCCCAAGCAGAGACTGACGAGAATCCTTTCATTGAAAGGGGTTGCCAAGCTTCCAAAAAACTACGAGTTTCCTGAAATCTCAGCAAACATTTTTTCACCCAATCTTGATGATACTTCCATTTAATGATCAGTACACGAATCCCACTTGGCTCACCAAATTTCGATCTTCTAGGTTAAACCGTTCTTTGCAGTAACCGTGTTCATGTTTAGGTTTCACTCTGTTTTCTCCTATATGGATACATGTATTTGGAACTCTAAATCAAACACGGTTTGTGCTAGCTCTTCGAAACTTGGCACAATAATGTAGTTCCAAGTTCTATCGCTATGGTTTGTGCGCTATTGAAGTAGCCCCAAGCAGAGACTGACGAGAATCAGTTTCATTGAAAGGGGTTCCCAAGCTTCCAAAAAACTACTTAGTTCCCTGAAATCTCAGGAAACATTTTTTACCCAATCTGGATGATACTTGCAGGTAGTTATCAGTACACAAATCCCACTTGGCTCACTAAATTTCGTTCTTCTAGGTTAAACCGTTCCTTTGCAATAACCTTTTTCATGTTTAGGTTTCACTCTGTTTTCTGCTATATGGATCCATGTAGTTGGAATTCTAAATCAAACACGGTTTGTGCTAGCTCTTTGAAACTTGGCACAATAATGTAGTTCCAAGTTCTATCGCTATGGTTTGTGTGCCATTGAAGTAGCCCCAAGCAGAGACTGACGAGAATCACTTTCATTGAAAGGGGTTGCCAAACTTCCAAAAAACTACGAGTTTCCTGAAATCTCAGCAAACATTTTTTCACCCAATCTTGATGATACTTGCAGGTAGTGATCAGTACACGAATCCCACTTGGCTCACCAAACTTCGTTATTCTAGGTTAAACCGTTCCTTTGCAGAAACCGTTTTCATATTTTGGTTTCACTCTGTTTTCTTCTATATGGATACATGTAGTTGGAATTCTAAATCAAACACCGTTTGTGCTAGGTGTTTGAAACTTGGCACAATCATGTAGTTCCAAGTTCTATCGCTATGGTTTGTGTGCCATTGATGTAGCCCCAAGCAGAGACTGACGAGAATCCCTTACATTGAAAGGGGTTGATAAGCTTCCAAAAAACTACGAGTTTCCTGAAATCTCAGCAAACATTTTTTCACCTAATCTTGAAGATACTTCCATTTAATGATCAGTACACCAATCCCACTTGGCTCACCAAATTTCGATCTTCTAGGTTAAACCGTTCTTTGCAGTAACCGTGTTCATGTTTAGGTTTCACTCTGTTTTCTCCTATATGGATACATGTAGTTGGAATTCTAAATCAAACACGGTTTGTGCTAGCTCTTTGAAACTTGGCACAATAATGTAGTACCAAGTTCTATTGCTATGGTTTATTTCCTAGTGAAGTAGCCCAAGCAGAGACTGAGGAGAATCACTTTCATTGAAAGGGGTTGCCAAACTTCCAAAAAACTACGAGTTTCCGGAAATCTCAGCAAACATTTTTTCACCCAATCTTGATGATACTTGCAGGTAGTGATCAGTACACGAATCCCACTTTTCTCACCAAATTTCGTTCATCTACGTTAAACCGTTCCTTTGCAGTAACCGTTTTCATGTTTAGGTTTCACTCTGTTTTCTCCTATATGGATACATGTAGTTGGAACTCTAAATCAAACACGGTTTGTGCTAGGTGTTTGAAACATGGCACAATCATGTAGTTCCAAGTTCTATCGCTATGGTTTGTGTGCCATTGACGTAGCCCCAAGCAGAGACTGACGACAATCACTTTCCTTAAAAGGGGTTGCCAAGCTTCCAAAAAACTACGGCTTTCCTGTAATCTCAGCAAACATTTTTTTCACCCAATCTTGATGATCCTTGCAGGTAGTTATCAGTACACGAGTCCCACTTTGCTCACCAAATTTCGTTCTTCTAGGTTAAACCGTTCCTTTGCAGTAACCGTTTTCATGTTTAGGTTTCACTCTGTTTTCTCCTATATGGATACATGTAGTTGGAACTCTAAATCAAACACAGTTTGTGCTAGCTCTTTGAAACTTGGCACAATAATGTAGTTCCAAGTTCTATCGCTATGGTTTGTGTGCTATTGAAGTAGCCCCAAGCAGAGACTGACGAGAATCCCTTTCCTTGAAAGTGGTTGCCAAGCTTCCAAAAAACTACGAGTTCCCTGAAATCTCGGCAAACATTTTTTCACCGAATCTTGATGATACTTCCATTTAATGATCAGTACACCAATCCCACTTGGCTCACCAAATTTCGTTCTTCTAGGTTAAACCGTTCCTTTACAGTAACCGTTTTCATATTTAGGTTTCACTCTGTTTTCTCCTATATGAATACATGTAGTCGGAACTGTAAATCAAACACGTTTTGTGCTAGCTCTTTGAAACTTGGCACAATAATGTAGTTCCAAGTTCTATCGCTATGGTTTATTTCCTAGTGAAGTAGCCCCAAGCAGAGACTGACGAGAATCACTTTCATTGAAAGGGGTTGCCAAACTTCCAAAAAACGACGAGTTTCCTGAAATCTCAGCAAACATTTTTTCACCCAATCTTGATGATACTTGCAGGTAGTGATCAGTACACGAATCCCACGTGGCTCACCAAATTTCATTCGTCTAGGTTAAACCGTTCCTTTGCAGTAACCCTTTTCATGTTTAGGTTTCACTCTGTTTTCTCCAATATGGATACATGTAGTTGGAACTCTAAATCAAACACGGTTTGTGCTAGCTCTTTGAAACTTGGCACAATAATGTAGTTCCAAGTTCTATCGCTATGGTTTGTGTGCTAATGAAGTAGCCCCAAGCAGAGACTGACGAGAATCCCTTTCATTGAAAGGGTTTGCCAAGCTTCCAAAAACTACGAGTTTCCTGAAATCTCAGCAAACATTTTTTCACCCAATCTTGATGATACTTGCAGGTAGTTATCAGTACACGAATCCCACTTGGCTCACTCAATTTCGTTCTTTTAGGTTAAACCGTTCCTTTGCAGAAACCGTTTTCATGTTTAGGTTTCACTCTGTTTTCTCCTATATGGATACATGTAGTTGGAATTCTAAATCAAACACGGTTTGTGCTAGCTCTTTGAAACTTGGCACAATAATGTACTTCCAAGTTCTATCGCTATGGTTTGTGTGCTATTGAAGTAGCCCCAAGCAGAGACTGACGAGAATCACTTTCATTGAAAGGGGTTGCCAAGCTTCCAAAAAACTACGAGATTCCTGAAATCTCAGCAAACATTTTTTCACCCAATCTTGATGATACTTGCAGGTAGTTATCAGTACACGAATCCCACTTGGCTCACTCAATTTCGTTCTTTTAGTTTAAACCGTTCCGTTGCAGAAACCGTTTTCATGTTTAGGTTTCACTCTGTTTTCTGCAATATGGATACATGTAGTTGGAATTCTAAATCAAACACGGTTTGTGCTAGCTCTTTGAAACTTTGCACAATAATGTAGTTCCAAGTTCTATCGCTATGGTTTGTGTGCCATTGAAGTAGCCCCAAGCAGAGACTAACAAGAATCACTTTCCTTGAAAGGGGTTGCCAAGCTTCCAAAAAACTACGAGTTTCCTGAAATCTCAGCAAACATTTTTTCACCCAATCTTGATGATACTTGCAGGTAGTTATCAGTACATGAATCCCACTTGGCTCACCAAATTCCGTTCTTCTAGGTTAAACCGTTCCTTTGCAGTAACCGTTTTCATGTTTAGATTTCACTCTGTTTTCTCCTATATGGATACATGTAGTTGGAACTCTAAATCAAACACGGTTTGTGCTAGCTCTTTGAAACTTGGCACAATAATGTAGTTCCAAGTTCTATCGCTATGGTTTATTTCCTAGTGAAGTAGCCTCAAGCAGAGGCTGACGAGAATCACTTTCATTGAAAGGGGTTGCCAAACTTCCAAAAAACTACGAGTTTCCTGAAGTCTCAGCAAACATTTTTTCACCCAATCTTGATGATACTTGCAGGTAGTGATCAGTACACGAATCCCACTTGGCTCACCAAATTTCATTCGTCTAGGTTAAACCGTTCCTTTGCAGTAACCGTTTTCATGTTTAGGTTTCACTCTGTTTTCTCCTATATGGATACATGTAGTTGGAACTCTAAATCAAACACGGTTTGTGCTAGCTCTTTGAAACTTGGCACAATAATGTAGTTCCAAATTCTACCGCTATGGTTTGTGTGCTAATGAAGTAGCCCCAAGCAGAGACTGACGAGAATCCCTTTCATTGAAAGGGGTTGCCAAGCTTCCAAAAAACTACGAGTTTCCTGAAATCTCAGCAAACATTTTTTCACCCAATCTTGATGATACTTGCAGGTAGTTATCAGTACACGAATCCCACTTGGCTCACTCAATTTCGTTCTTTTAGGTTAAACCGTTCCTTTGCAGAAACCGTTTTCATGTTTAGGTTTCACTCTGTTTTCTCCTATATGGATACATGTAGTTGGAATTCTAAATCAAACACGGTTTGTGCTAGCTCTTTGAAACTTGGCACAATAATGTACTTCCAAGTTCTATCGCTATGGTTTGTGTGCTATTGAAGTAGCCCCAAGCAGAGACTGACGAGAATCACTTTCATTGAAAGGGGTTGCCAAGCTTCCAAAAAACTACGAGATTCCTGAAATCTCAGCAAACATTTTTTCACCCAATCTTGATGATACTTGCAGGTAGTTATCAGTACACGAATCCCACTTGGCTCACTCAATTTCGTTCTTTTAGTTTAAACCGTTCCGTTGCAGAAACCGTTTTCATGTTTAGGTTTCACTCTGTTTTCTGCTATATGGATACATGTAGTTGGAATTCTAAATCAAACACGGTTTGTGCTAGCTCTTTGAAACTTTGCACAATAATGTAGTTCCAAGTTCTATCGCTATGGTTTGTGTGCCATTGAAGTAGCCCCAAGCAGAGACTAACAAGAATCACTTTCCTTGAAAGGGGTTGCCAAGCTTCCAAAAAACTACGAGTTTCCTGAAATCTCAGCAAACATTTCTTCACCCAATCTTGATGATACTTGCAGGTAGTTATCAGTACATGAATCCCACTTGGCTCACCAAATTCCGTTCTTCTAGGTTAAACCGTTCCTTTGCAGTAACCGTTTTCATGTTTAGATTTCACTCTGTTTTCTCCTATATGGATACATGTAGTTGGAACTCTAAATCAAACACGGTTTGTGCTAGCTCTTTGAAACTTGGCACAATAATGTAGTTCCAAGTTCTATCGCTATGGTTTATTTCCTAGTGAAGTAGCCTCAAGCAGAGGCTGACGAGAATCACTTTCATTGAAAGGGGTTGCCAAACTTCCAAAAAACTACGAGTTTCCTGAAGTCTCAGCAAACATTTTTTCACCCAATCTTGATGATACTTGCAGGTAGTGATCAGTACACGAATCCCACTTGGCTCACCAAATTTCATTCGTCTAGGTTAAACCGTTCCTTTGCAGTAACCGTTTTCATGTTTAGGTTTCACTCTGTTTTCTCCTATATGGATACATGTAGTTGGAACTCTAAATCAAACACGGTTTGTGCTAGCCTCTTTGAAACTTGGCACAATAATGTAGTTCCAAGTTCTACCGCTATGGTTTGTGTGCTAATGAAGTAGCCCCAAGCAGAGACGGACGAGAATCCCTTTCATTGAAAGGGTTTGCCAAGCTTCCAAAAAACTACGAGTTTCCTGAAATCTCAGCAAACATTTTTTCACCCAATCTTGATGATACTTGCAGGTAGTTATCAGTACACGAATCCCCCTTGGCTCACTCAATTTCGTTCTTTTAGGTTAAACCGTTCCTTTGCAGAAAACCGTTTTCATGTTTAGGTTTCACTCTGTTTTCTGCTATATGGATCCATGTAGTTGGAATTCTAAAATCAAACACGGTTTGTGCTAGCTCTTTGAAACTTGGCAAAATAATGTAGTTCCAAGTTCTATCGCTATCGTTTGTGTGCCATTGAAGTAGCCTCAAGCAGAGACTGACGAGAATCACTTTCCTTGAAAGGGGTTGCCAAGCTTCCAAAAAACTACGAGTTTCCTGAAATCTCAGCAAACATTTTTTTTTCACCCAAACTTGAAGATACTTGCAGGTAGTTATCAGTACACGAATCCCACTTGGCTCACCAAATTTCGTTCTTCTAGGTTAAACCGTTCCTTTTCAGTAACCCTTTTCATGTTTAGGTTTCACTCTGTTTTCTCCTATATGGATACATGTAGTTGGAACTCTAAATCAAACACTGTTTTTGCTAGCTCTTTGAAACTTGGCACAATAATGTAGTTCCAAGTTCTATCGCTATGGTTTGTGTGCTATTTAAGTAGCCCCAAGCAGAGACTGACGAGAATCCCTTTCCTTGAAAGTGGTTGCCAAGCTTCCAAAAAACTACGAGTTTCCTGAAATCTCGGCAAACATTTTTTCACCGAATCTTGATGATACTTCCATTTAATGATCAGTACACCAATCCCACTTGGCTCACCAAATTTCGTTCTTCTAGGTTAAACCGTTCCTTTACAGTAACCGTTTTCATATTTAGGTATCACTCTGTTTTCTCCTATATGAATACATGTAGTCGGAACTCTAAATCAAACACGTTTTGTGCTAGCTCTTTGAAACTTGGCACAATAATGTAGTTCCAAGTTCTATCGCTATGGTTTATTTCCTAGTGAAGTAGCCCCAAGCAGAGACTGACGAGAATCACTTTCATTGAAAGGGGTTGCCAAACTTCCAAAAAACTACGAGTTTCCTGAGAATCTCAGCAAACATTTTTTCACCCAATCTTGATGATACTTGCAGGTAGTGATCAGTACACGAATCCCACGTGGCTCACCAAATTTCATTCGTCTAGGTTAAACCGTTCCTTTGCAGTAACCCTTTTCATGTTTAGGTTTCACTCTGTTTTCTCCTATATGGATACATGTAGTTGGAACTCTAAATCAAACACGGTTTGTGCTAGCTCTTTGAAACTTGGCACAATAATGTAGTTCCAAGTTCTACCGCTATGGTTTGTGTGCTAATGAAGTAGCCCCAAGCAGAGACTGACGAGAATCCCTTTCATTGAAAGGGGTTGCCAAGCTTCCAAAAAACTACGAGTTTCCTGAAATCTCAGCAAACATTTTTTCACCCAATCTTGATGATACTTGCAGGTAGTTATCAGTACACGAATCCCACTTGGCTCACTCAATTTCGTTCTTTTAGGTTAAACCGTTCCTTTGCAGAAACCGTTTTCATGTTTAGGTTTCACTCTGTTTTCTCCTATATGGATACATGTAGTTGGAATTCTAAATCAAACACGGTTTGTGCTAGCTCTTTGAAACTTGGCACAATAATGTACTTCCAAGTTCTATCGCTATGGTTTGTGTGCTATTGAAGTAGCCCCAAGCAGAGACTGACGAGAATCACTTTCATTGAAAGGGGTTGCCAAGCTTCCAAAAAACTACGAGATTCCTGAAATCTCAGCAAACATTTTTTCACAAAATCTTGATGATACTTGCAGGTAGTTATCAGTACACGAATCCCACTTGGCTCACTCAATTTCGTTCTTTTAGTTTAAACCGTTCCGTTGCAGAAACCGTTTTCATGTTTAGGTTTCACTCTGTTTTCTGCTATATGGATACATGTAGTTGGAATTCTAAATCAAACACGGTTTGTGCTAGCTCTTTGAAACTTTGCACAATAATGTAGTTCCAAGTTCTATCGCTATGGTTTGTGTGCCATTGAAGTAGCCCCAAGCAGAGACTAACAAGAATCACTTTCCTTGAAAGGGGTTGCCAAGCTTCCAAAAAACTACGAGTTTCCTGAAATCTCAGCAAACATTTTTTCACCCAATCTTGATGATACTTGCAGGTAGTTATCAGTACATGAATCCCACTTGGCTCACCAAATTCCGTTCTTCTAGGTTAAACCGTTCCTTTGCAGTAACCGTTTTCATGTTTAGATTTCACTCTGTTTTTCTCCTATATGGATACATGTAGTTGGAACTCTAAATCAAACACGGTTTGTGCTAGCTCTTTGAAACTTGGCACAATAATGTAGTTCCAAGTTCTATCGCTATGGTTTATTTCCTAGTGAAGTAGCCTCAAGCAGAGGCTGACGAGAATCACTTTCCATTGAAAGGGTTGCCAAACTTCCAAAAAACTACGAGTTTCCTGAAGTCTCAGCAAACATTTTTTCACCCAATCTTGATGATACTTGCAGGTAGTGATCAGTACACGAATCCCACTTGGCTCACAAATTTCATTCGTCTAGGTAAACCGTTCCTTTGCACTAACCGTTTTCATGTTTAGGTTTCACTCTGTTTTCTCCTATATGGATACATGTAGTTGGAACTCTAAATCAAACACGGTTTGTGCTAGCTCTTTGAAACTTGGCACAATAATGTAGTTCAAGTTCTACCGCTATGGTTTGTGTGCTAATGAAGTAGCCCCAAGCAGAGACGGACGAGAATCCCTTTCATTGAAAGGGTTTGCCAAGCTTCCAAAAAACTACGAGTTTCCTGAAATCTCAGCAAACATTTTTTCACCCAATCTTGATGATACTTGCAGGTAGTTATCAGTACACGAATCCCACTTGGCTCACTCAATTTCGTTCTTTTAGGTTAAACCGTTCCTTTGCAGAAACCGTTTTCATGTTTAGGTTTCACTCTGTTTTCTGCTATATGGATCCATGTAGTTGGAATTCTAAATCAAACACGGTTTGTGCTAGCTCTTTGAAACTTGGCAAAATAATGTAGTTCCAAGTTGTATCGCTATCGTTTGTGTGCCATTGAAGTAGCCTCAAGCAGAGACTGACGAGAATCACTTTCCTTGAAAGGGGTTGCCAAGCTTCCAAAAAAACTACGAGTTTCCTGAAATCTCAGCAAACATTTTTTCACCCAATCTTGATGATACTTCCATTTAATGATCAGTACACCAATCCCACTTGGCTCACCAAATTTCGTTCTTCTAGGTTAAACCGTTCCTTTACAGTAACCGTTTTCATGTTTAGGTTTCACTCTGTTTTCTCCTATATGGATACATGAAGTTGGAACTCTAAATCAAACACGGTTTGTGCTAGCTCTTTGAAACTTGGCACAATAATGTAGTTCCAAGTTCTATCACTATGGTTTATTTCCTAGTGAAGTAGCCCCAAGCAGAGACTGACGAGAATCACTTTCATTGAAAGGGGTTGCCAAACTTCCAAAAACTATGAGTTTCCTGAAATCTCAGCAAACATTTTTTTACCCAATCTTGATGATTCTTGCAGGTAGTGATGAGTACACGAATCCCACTTGGCTCACCAAATTTCGTTCTTCTAGGTTAAACCGTTCCTTTACAGTAACCGTTTTCATATTTAGGTTTCACTCTGTTTCTCCTATATGAATACATGTAGTCGGAACTCTAAATCAAACACGTTTTGTGCTAGCTCTTTGAAACTTGGCACAATAATGTAGTTCCAAGTTCTATCGCTATGGTTTATTTCCTAGTGAAGTAGACCCAAGCAGAGACTGACGAGAATCGCTTTCATTGAAAGGGGTTGCCAAACTTCCAAAAAACTACGAGTTTCCTGAAATCTCAGCAAACATTTTTTCACCCAATCTTCATGATACTTGCAGGTAGTGATCAGTACACGAATCCCACGTGGCTCACCAAATTTCATTCGTCTAGGTTAAACCGTTCCTTTGCAGTAACCCTTTTCATATTTAGGTTTCACTCTGTTTTCTCCTATATGGATACATGTAGTTGGAACTCTAAATCAAACACGGTTTGTGCTAGCTCTTTGAAACTTGGCACAATAATGTAGTTCCAAGTTCTACCGCTATGGTTTGTGTGCTAATGAAGTAGCCCCAAGCAGAGACTGACGAGAATCCCTTTCATTGAAGGGGTTGCCAAGCTTCCAAAAAACTACGAGTTTCCTGTAATCTCAGCAAACATTTTTTCACCCAAACTTGATGATGCTTGCAGGTAGTTATCAGTACACGAATCCCACTTGGCTAACCAAATTTCGTTCTTCTAGGTTAAACCGTTCCTTTTTCAGTAACCGTTTTCATGTTTAGGTTTCACTCTGTTTTCTCCTATATGGATACATGTATTTGGAACTCTAAATCAAACACGGTTTGTGCTAGCTCTTCGAAACTTGGCACAATAAAGTAGTTCCAAGTTCTATCGCTATGGTTTGTGTGCTATTGAAGTAGCCCCAAGCAGAGACTAACGAGAATCACTTTCATTGAAAGGGGTTGCCAAGCTTCCAAAAAACTACGAGTTCCCTGAAATCTCAGCAAAACATTTTTTCACCCAATCTTGATGATACTTGCAGGTAGTTATCAGTACACAAATCCCACTTGGCTCACCAAATTTAGTTCTTCTAGGTTAAACCGTTCCTTTGCAGTAACCGTTTTCATGTTTAGGTTTCACTCTGTTTTCTGCTATATGGATACATGTAGTTGGAATTCTAAATCAAACACGGTTTGTGCTAGCTCTTTGAAACTTTGCACAATAATGTAGTTCCAAGTTCTATCGCTATGGTTTGTGTGCCATTGAAGTAGCCCCAAGCAGAGACTAACAAGAATCACTTTACTTGAAAGGGGTTGCCAAAATTCCAAAAAACTACGAGTTTCCTGAAATCTCAGCAAACATTTTTTCACCCAATCTTGATGATACTTGCAGGTAGTTATCAGTACATGAATCCCACTTGGCTCACCAAATTCCGTTCTTCTAGGTTAAACAGTTCCTTTGCAGTAACCGTTTTCATGTTTAGATTTCACTCTGTTTTCTCCTATATGGATACATGTAGTTGGAACTCTAAATCAAACACGGTTTGTGCTAGCTCTTTGAAACTTGGCACAATAATGTAGTTCCAAGTTCTATCACTATGGTTTGTGTGCCATTGAAGTAGCTCAAGCAGAGGCTGACGAGAATCACTTTCCTTGAAAGGGGTTGCCAAACTTCCAAAAAACTACGAGTTTCCCTGAAATCTCAGCAAACATTTTTTCACCCAATCTTGATGATACTTGCAGGTAGTGATCAGTACACGAATCCCACTTGGCTCACCAAATTTCATTCGTCTAGGTTAAACCGTTCCTTTGCAGTAACCCTTTTCATGTTTAGGTTTCACTCTGTTTTCCTCCTATAGGGATACATGTAGTTGGAACTCTAAATCAAACACGGTTTGTGCTAGCTCTTGAAACTTGGCACAATAATGTAGTTCCAAGTTCTACCGCTATGGTTTGTGTGCTAATGAAGTAGCCCCAAGCAGAGACTGACGAGAATCCCTTTCATTGAAAGGGGTTGCCAAGCTTCCAAAAAACTACGAGTTTCCTGAAATCTCAGCAAACATTTTTTCACCCAATCTTGATGATACTTGCAGGTAGTGATCAGTACACGAATCCCACTTGGCTCACTCAATTTCGTTCTTTCAGGTTAAACCGTTCCTTTGCAGAAACCGTTTTCATGTTTAGGTTTCACCTCTGTTTTCTCCTATATGGATACATCTAGTTGGAATTCTAAATCAAACACGGTTTGTGCTAGCTCTTCGAAACTTGGCACAATAATGTAGTTCCAAGTTCTATCACTATGGTTTGTGTGCTATTTGAAGTAGCCCCAAGCAGAGACTGACGAGAATCACTTTCCTTGAAAGGGGTTGCCAAGCTTCCAAAAAACTACGAGTTTCCTGAAATCTCAGCAAACATTTTTTTCACCCAAACTTGATGATACTTGCAGGTAGTTATCAGTACACGAATCCCACTTGGCTCCCCCAATTTCGTTCTTCTAGGTTAAACCGTTCCTTTGCAGTAACCGTTTTCATGTTTAGGTTTCACTCTGTTTTCTCCTATATGGATACATGTAGTTGGAACTCTAAATCAAACACTGTTTGTGCCTAGCTCTTTGAAACTTGGCACAATAATGGAGTTCCAAGTTCTACCGCTATGGTTTGTGTGCTATTGAAGTAGCCCAAGCAGAGACTGAAGAGAATCACTTTCATTGAAAGGGGTTGCCAAACTTCCAAAAAACTACGAGTTCCGTGAAATCTCAGCAAACACTTTTTCACCCAATCTTGATGATACTTGCAGGTAGTGATGAGTACACGAATCCCACTTGGCTCACCAAATTTCATTCGTCTAGGTTAAACCGTTCCAATGCAGGAACCTTTTTCATGTTTAGGTTTCACTCTGTTTTCTCCTATATGGATACATGTAGTTGGAACTCTAAATCAAACACGGTTTGTGCTAGCTCTTTGAAACTTGGCACAATAATGTAGTTCCAAGTTCTACCGCTATGGTTTGTGTGCTAATGAAGTAGCCCCAAGCAGAGACTGACGAGAATCGCTTTCATTGAAAGGGGTTGCCAAGCTTCCAAAAACTACGAGTTTCCTGAAATCTCAGGAAACATTTTTTCACCCCAATCTTGATGATACTTGCAGGTAGTTATCAGTACACGAATCCCACTAGGCTCACTCAATTTCGAACTCTTACGTTAAACCTTTCCTTTGCAGAAACCGTTTTAATGTTTAGGTTTCACTCTGTTTTCTGCTATATGGATCCATGTAGTTGGAATTCTAAATCAAACACGGTTTGTGCTAGCTCTTTGAAACTTGGCACAATAATGTAGTTCCAAGTTCTATCGCTATGGTTTGTGTGCTATTGAAGTAGCCCCAAGCAGAGACTGTCGAGAATTCCCTTTTATTGAAAGGGGTTGCCAAGCTTCCAAAAAACTATGAGTTTCCTGATATATCAGCAAACATTTTTTCACCCAATCTTGATGATACTTGCAGGTAGTTATTCAGTACACGAATCCGACTTGGCTCAACAAATTTCGTTTTTCTAGGTTAAACAATTCCTTTTCAGTAACCGTTTTCATGTTTAGGTTTCACTCTTTTTTCTCCTATATGGATACATGTAGTTGGAACTCTAAATCAAACACGGTGTGTGCTAGCTCTTTGAAACTGGGCACAATAATGTAGTTCCAAGTTCTACCGCTATGGTTTGTGTGCTATTGAAGTAGCCCCAAGCAGAGACTGACGAGAATCCCTTTCATTGAAAGGGGTTGCCAAGGCTTCCAAAAAACTACGAGTTTCCTGAAATTTCAGCAAACATTTTTTTCACCGAATCTTGATGATACTTCCATTTAATGATCAGTACACCAATCCCACTTGGCTCACCAAGTTTCGTTCTTCTAGGTTAAACCGTTCCTTTGCAGTAACCATTTTCATGTTTAGGTTTTCACTCTGTTTTCTCCTATAATGGATACATGTATTTGGAACTCTAAATCAAAACACGGTGTGTGCTAGCTCTTTGAAACTTGGCACAATAATGTAGTTCCAAGTTCTATCGCTATGGTTTGTGTGTATTGAAGTAGCCCCAAGCAGAGACTGACAAGAATCCCTTTCCGTGAAAGGGGTTGTCAAGCTTCCAAAAAACTACGAGTTTCCTGAAATCTCATCAAATATTTTTTCACCCAATCTTGATGATACTTGCAGGTAGTGATCAGTACACGAATCCCACTTGGCTCACCAATTTCATTCGTCTAGGTTAAACCGTTCCTTTGCAGTAACCGTTTTCATGTTTAGGTTTCACTCTGTTTTCTCCTATATGGATACATGTAGTTGGAAATCTAAATCAAACACGTTTGTGCTAGCTCTTTGAAACTTGGCAAAATAATGTAGTTCCAAGTTCTATCGCTATGGTTTGTGTGCCATTGAAGCAGAGACTGACGAGAATCACTTTCCTTGAAAGTGGTTGCCAAGCTTCCAAAAAACTACGAGTTTCCTGAAATCTCAGCAAACAATTTTTTTCACCCAAACTTGATGATACTTGCAGGTAGTTATCAGTACACGAATGCCACTTGGCTCACCAAATTTCGTTCTTCTAGGTTAAACCGTTCCTTCTCAGTAACCCTTTTCATGTTTAGGTTTCACTCTTTTTCTCCTATATGGATACATGTAGTTGGAACTCTAAATCAAACACTGTTTGTGCTAGCTCTTTGAAAACTTGGCACAATAATGTAGTTCCAAGTTCTATCGCTATGGTTTGTGTTCTATTTAAGTAACCCCAAGCAGAGACTGACGAGAATCACATTCATTGAAAGGGGTTGCCAATCTTCCCAAAAACAATGAGTTTCCTGAAATCTCAGCATACATTTTTTCACCGAATCTTGATGATACTTCCATTTAAAGATCAGTACACCAATCCCACTTGGCTCACCAAATTTCGTTCTTCTAGGTTAAACCGTTCTTTTGCAGTAACCGTTTTCATGTTTAGGTTTCACTCTGTTTTCTCCTATATGCATACATGTATTTGGAACTCTAAATCAAACACGGTTTGTGCTAGCTCTTCGAAACTTGGCACAATAATGTAGTTCCAAGTTCTATCGCTAAGGTTTGTGTGCTATTGAAGTAGCCCCAAGCAGAGACTGACGAGAATCACTTTCATTGAAAGGGGTTGCCAAGCTTCCAAAAAACTACGAGTTCCCTGAAATCTCAGCAAACATTTTTTCACCCAATCTTGATGATCCTTTCAGGTAGTTATCAGTACACGAATCCCACTTGGCTTACCAAATTTCGTTCTTCTAGGTTAAACCGTTCCTTTGCAGTAACCGTTTTCATGTTTAGGTTTCACTCTGTTTTCTCCTATATGGATACATGTAGTTGGAACTCTAAATCAAACACGGTTTGTGCTAGCTCTTTGAAACTTGGAACAATATGTAGTTCCAAGTTCTATCGCTATGGTTTATTTCCTAGTGAAGTAGCCCCAAGCAGAGACTGACGAGAATCACTTTCATTGAAAGGGGTTGCCAAGCTTCCAAAAAACTACGAGTTTCCTGAAATCTCAGCAAACATCTTTTTCACCCACTCTTGATGATACTTGCAGGTAGTTATCAGTACACGAATCCCACTTTACTCACTAAATTTCGTTCTTCTAGGTTAAACCGTTCCTTTGCAGAAACCGTTTTCATGTTTAGGTTTCACTCTGTTTTCTCCTATATGGATACATGTAGTTGGAATTCTAAATCAAACACGGTTTGTGCTAGCTCTTTGAAACTTGGCACAATAATGTAGTTCCAAGTTCCATCGCTATGGTTTGTGTGCCATTGAAGTAGCCCCAAGCAGAGACCGACCAGAATCCCTTTCATTGAAAGGGGTTGCCAAGCTTCCAAAAAACTACGAGTTTCCTGAAATCTCAGCAAACATTTTTTCACCCAATCTTGATGATACTTGCAGGTAGTTATCAGTACACGAATCCCACTTGGCTCAATAAATTTTGTTCTTCTAGGTTAAACCGTTCCTTTGCAGTAACCGTTTTCATATTTAGGTTTCACTCTGTTTTCTCCTATATGGATACATGTATTTCGAACTCTAAATCAAACACGGTTTGTGCTAGCTCTTTGAAACTTGACACAATAATGTAGTTCCAAGTTCTATCGCTATGGTTTGTGTGACATTGAAGTAGCCCCAAGCAGAGAGTGACGAGAATCACTTCCATTGAAAGGGGTTGCCAAGCTTCCAAAAAACTACGAGTTTCGTGAAATCTCAGCAAATATTTTTGCACCCAATCTTGATGATACTTGCAGGTAATGATCAGTACACGAATCCCACTTGGCTAACCAAATTTCATTCTACTCGGTTAAACCGTTCCTTTGCAGGAACCTTTTTCATGTTTAGGTTTCACTCTGTTTTCTCCTATATGGATACATGTAGTTGGAACTCTAAATCAAAAACGGTGTGTGCTAGCTCTTTGAAACTTGGCACAATAATGTAGTTCCACGTTCTCTCGCTATGGTTTGTGTCCTATTGAAGTAACCCCAAGCAGAGACTGACGAGAATCACTTTCATTGAAAGGGGTTGCCAAGCTTCCAAAAAACTACGAGTTTCCTAAAATCTCAGCAAATATTTTTTCACCCAATCTTGATGATACTTGCAGGTAGTGATCAGTACACGAATCCCACTTGGCTCACCAATTTCGTTCCTCTAGGTTAAACCATTCCTTTGCAGTAACCGTTTTCATGTTTAGGTTTCACTCTGTTTACTCCTATATGGATACATGTAGTTGGAACTCTAAATCAAACACTGTTTGTGCTAGCTTTTTGAAACTTGGCACAATAATGTAGTTCCAAGTTCTATCGCTATGGTTTGTGTGCTATTGAAGTAGCCCCAAGCAGAGACGGACGAGAATCACTTTCATTCAAAGGGGTTGCCAAGCTTCCAAAAAACTACGAGTTTCCTGAAATCTCAGCAAACATTTTTTCACCCAATCTTGATGATACTTGCGGGTAGTTATCAGTACACGAATCCCACTTGGCTCACTCAATTTCGTTCTTTTAGGTTAAACCGTTCCTTTGCAGAAACCGTTTTCATGTTTAGGATCACTCTGTTTTCTGCTATATGGATACATGTAGTTGGAATTCTAAATCAAACACGGTTTGTGCTAGCTCTTTGAAACTTGGCACAATAATGTAGTTCCAAGTTCTATCGCTATGGTTTGTGTGCCATTGAAGTAGCCCCAAGCAGAGACTGACGAGAATCACTTTCCTTGAAAGGGGTTGCCAAGCTTCCAAAAAACTACGAGTTTCCTGAAATCTCAGCAAACATTTTTTCACCCAATCTTGATGATACTTGCAGGTAGTGATCAGTACACGAATCCCACTTGGCTCACCAAATTTCTTTCTTCTAGGTTAAACCGTTCTTTTTCAGTAACCGTTTTCATGTTTAGGTTTCACTCTGTTTTCTCCTATATGGATACATGTAGTTGGAACTCTAAATCAAACACGGTTTGTGCTAGCTCTTTGAAACTCGGCACAATAATGTAATTCCAAGTTCTATCTCTATGGTTTGTGTCCTATTGAAGTAGCCCCAAGCAGAGACTGACGAGAATCACATTCATTGAAAGGGGTTGCCAAGGTTCCAAAAACAACGAGTTTCCTGAAATCTCAGCACACATTTTTTCACCGAATCTTGATGATACTTCCATTTAAAGATCAGTACACCAATCCCACTTGGCACACCAAATTTCGTTCTTCTAGGTTAAACCGTTCCTTTGCAGTTACCATTTTCATGTTTAGGTTTCACTCTGTTTTCTCCTATATGGATACATGTAGTTGGAACTCTAAATGAAACACGGTTTGTGCTAGCTCTTTGAAACTTGGCACAATAATGTAGTTCCAAGTTCCATCGCTATGGTTTGTGTGCCATTGAAGTAGCCCCAAGCAGAGACTGACGAGAATCCCTTTCATTGAAAGTGGTTGCGAAGCTTCCAAAAAACTACGAGTTTCCTGAAATCTCAGCAAACATTTTTTCACCCACTCTTGATGATACTTGCAGGTAGTTATCAGTACACGAATCCCACTTTACTCACTAAATTTCGTTCATCTAGGTTAAACCGTTCCTTTGCAGAAACCGTTTTCATGTTTAGGTTTCACTCTGTTTTCTCCTATATGGATACATGTAGTTGGAATTCTAAATCAAACACGGTTTGTGCTAGCTCTTTGAAACTTGGCACAATAATGTAGTTCCAATTTCTATCGCTATGGTTTGTGTGCCATTGAAGTAGCCCCAAGCAGAGACCGACGAGAATCCCTTTCATTGAAAGGGGTTGCCAAGCTTCCAAAAAACTACGAGTTTCCTGAAATCTCAGCAAACATTTTTTCACCCAAACTTGATGATACTTGCAGGTAGTTATCAGTACACGAATCCCACTTGGCTCAATAAATTTCGTTCTTCTAGGTTAAACCGTTCCTTTGCAGTAACCGTTTTCATATTTAGGTTTCACTCTGTTTTCTCCTATATGGATACATGTAGTTCGAACTCTAAATCAAACACGGTTTGTGCTAGCTCTTTGAAACTTGACACAATAATGTAGTTCCAAGTTCTATCGCTATGGTTTGTGTGCCATTGAAGTAGCCCCAAGCAGAGACTGACGAGAATCACTTTCCTTGAAAGGGGTTGCCAAGCTTCCAAAAAACTACGAGTTTCCTGAAATCTCAGCAAACATTTTTTCACCCAATCTTGATGATACTTGCAGGTAGTGATCAGTACACGAATCCCACTTGGCTCACCAAATTTCTTTCTTCTAGGTTAAACCGTTCCTTTTCAGCAACCGTTTTCATGTTTAGGTTTCACTCTGTTTTCTCCTATATGGATACATGTAGTTGGAACTCTAAATCAAACACGGTTTGTGCTAGCTCTTTGAAACTCGGCACAATAATGTAATTATAAGTTCTATCTCTATGGTTTGTGTCCTATTGAAGTAGCCCCAAGCAGAGACTGACGAGAATCACATTCATTGAAAGGGGTTGCCAAGGTTCCAAAAACAACGAGTTTCCTGAAGTCTCAGCATACATTTTTTCACCGAATCTTGATGATACTTCCATTTAAAGATCAGTACACCAATCCCACTTGGCACACCAAATTTCGTTCTTCTAGGTTAAACCGTTCCTTTGCAGTTACCATTTTCATGTTTAGGTTTCACTCTGTTTTCTCCTATATGGATACATGTAGTTGGAACTCTAAATGAAACACGGTTTGTGCTAGCTCTTTGAAACTTGGCACAATAATGTAGTTCCAAGTTCCATCGCTATGGTTTGTGTGCCATTGAAGTAGCCCCAAGCAGAGACTGACGAGAATCCCTTTCATTGAAAGTGGTTGCCAAGCTTCCAAAAAACTACGAGTTTCCTGAAATCTCAGCAAACATTTTTTCACCCACTCTTGATGATACTTGCAGGTAGTTATCAGTACACAAATCCCACTTTACTCACTAAATTTCGTTCATCTAGGTTAAACCGTTCCTTTGCAGAAACCGTTTTCATGTTTAGGTTTCACTCTGTTTTCTCCTATATGGATACATGTAGTTGGAATTCTAAATCAAACACGGTTTGTGCTAGCTCTTTGAAACTTGGCACAATAATGTAGTTCCAATTTCTATCGCTATGGTTTGTGTGCCATTGAAGTAGCCCCAAGCAGAGACTGACGAGAATCCCTTTCATTGAAAGGGGTTGCCAAGCTTCCAAAAAACTACGAGTTTCCTGAAATCTCAGCAAACATTTTTTCACCCAATCTTGATGATACTTGCAGGTAGTTATCAGTACACGAATCCCACTTGGCTCAATAAATTTCGTTCTTCTAGGTTAAACCGTTCCTATGCAGTAACCGTTTTCATATTTAGGTTTCACTCTGTTTTCTCCTATATGGATACATGTATTTGGAACTCTAAATCAAACACGGTTTGTGCTAGCTCTTTGAAACTTGACACAATAATGTAGTTCCAAGTTCTATCGCTATGGTTTGTGTGCCATTGAAGTAGCCCCAAGCAGAGAGTGACGAGAATCACTTCCATTGAAAGGGGTTGCCAAGCTTCGAAAAAACTACGAGTTTCGTGAAATCTCAGCAAAAATTTTTGCACCCAATCTTGATGATACTTGCAGGTAATGATCAGTACACGAATCCCACTTGGCTAACCAAATTTCATTCTTCTCGGTTAAACCGTTCCTTTGCAGGTACCTTTTTCATGTTTAGGTTTCACTCTGTTTTCTCCTATATGGATACATGTAGTTGGAACTCTAAATCAAACACGGTTTGTGCTAGCTCTTTGAAACTCGGCACAATAATGTAATTCCAAGTTCTATCTCTATGGTTTGTGTCCTATTGAAGTAGCCCCAAGCAGAGACTGACGAGAATCACATTCATTGAAAGGGGTTGCCAAGCTTCCAAAAACAACGAGTTTCCTGAAATCTCAGCATACATTTTTTCACCGAATCTTGATGATACTTCCATTTAAAGATCAGTACACCAATCCCACTTGGCACACCAAATTTCGTTCTTCTAGGTTAAACCGTTCCTTTGCAGTTACCATTTTCATGTTTAGGTTTCACTCTGTTTTCTCCTATATGGATACATGTAGTTGGAACTCTAAATGAAACACGGTTTGTGCTAGCTCTTTGAAACTCGGCACAATAATGTAGTTCCAAGTTCTATCGCTATGGTTTGTGTGCTATTGAAGTAGCCCCAAGCAGAGACTGACGAGAATCTCTTTCATTCAAAGGGGTTGCCAAGCTTCCAAAAAACTACGAGTTTCCTGAAATCTCAGCAAACATTTTTTCACCCAATCTTGATGATACTTGCGGGTAGTTATCAGTACACGAATCCCACTTGGCTCACTCAATTTCGTTCTTTTAGGTTAAACCGTTCCCAGAAACCGTTTTCATGTTTAGGATCACTCTGTTTTCTGCTATATGATACATGTAGTTGGAATTCTAAATCAAACACGGTTTGTGCTAGCTCTTTGAAACTTGGCACAATAATGTAGTTCCAAGTTCTATCGCTATGGTTTGTGTGCCATTGAAGTAGCCCCAAGCAGAGACTGACGAGAATCACTTCCTTGAAAGGGTTGCCAAGCTTCCAAAAAACTACGAGTTTCCTGAAATCTCAGCAAACATTTTTTCACCCAATCTTGATGATACTTGCAGGTAGTGATCAGTACACGAATCCCACTTGGCTCACCAAATTTCTTTCTTCTAGGTTAAACCGTTCTTTTTCAGTAACCGTTTTCATGTTTAGGTTTTACTCTGTTTTCTCCTATATGGATACATGTAGTTGGAACTCTAAATCAAACACGGTTTGTGCTAGCTCTTTGAAACTCGGCACAATAATGTAATTCCAAGTTCTATCTCTATGGTTTGTGTCCTATTGAAGTAGCCCCAAGCAGAGACTGACGAGAATCACATTCATTGAAAGGGGTTGCCAAGGTTCCAAAAACAACGAGTTTCCTGAAATCTCAGCATACATTTTTTCACCGAATCTTGATGATACTTCCATTTAAAGATCAGTACACCAATCCCACTTGGCACACCAAATTTCGTTCTTCTAGGTTAAACCGTTCCTTTGCAGTTACAATTTCATGTTTAGGTTTCACTCTGTTTTCTCCTATATGGATACATGTAGTTGGAACTCTAAATGAAACACGGTTTGTGCTAGCTCTTTGAAACTTGGCACAATAATGTAGTTCCAAGTTTCCATCGCTATGGTTTGTGTGCCATTGAAGTAGCCCCAAGCAGAGACTGACGAGAATCCCTTTCATTGAAAGTGGTTGCCAAGCTTCCAAAAAACTACGAGTTTCCTGAAATCTCAGCAAACATTTTTTCACCCACTCTTGATGATACTTGCAGGTAGTTATCAGTACACGAATCCCACTTTACTCACTAAATTTCGTTCATCTAGGTTAAACCGTTCCTTTGCAGAACCGTTTTCATGTTTAGGTTTCACTCTGTTTTCTCCTATATGGATACATGTAGTTGGAATTCTAAATCAAACACGGTTTGTGCTAGCTCTTTGAAACTTGGCACAATAATGTAGTTCCAATTTCTATCGCTATGGTTTGTGTGCCATTGAAGTAGCCCCAAGCAGAGACCGACGAGAATCCCTTTCATTGAAAGGGGTTGCCAAGCTTCCAAAAAACTACGAGTTTCCTGAAATCTCAGCAAACAGTTTTTCACCCAAACTTGATGATACTTGCAGGTAGTTATCAGTACACGAATCCCACTTGGCTCACCAAATTTCGTTCTTCTAGGTTAAACCTTTCCTTTGCAGTAACGGTATTCATGTTTAGGTTTCACTCTGATTTCTACTATATGGATACATGTAGTTGGAATCTAATCAAACACGGTGTTTACTAGCTCTTTGAAACTTGGCACAATAATGTAGTTCCAAGTTCTATCGCTATGGTTTGTGTCCTATTGAAGTAGCCCCAAGCAGAGACTGACGAGAATCACTTGCATTGAAAGGCGTTGCCAAGCTTCCAAAAAACTACGAGTTTCCTGAAATCTCAGCAAACATTTTTTCACCCAATCTTGATGATACTTGCAGGTAGTGATCAGTACACGATTCCCACTTGGCTCACTAAATTCCGTTCTTCTAGGTTAAACCGTTCCTTTGCAGAAACCATATTCATGTTTAGGATTCACTCTGTTTTCTCCTATATAGATACATGTATTTGGAACTCTAAATCAAACACGTTTGTGCTAGCTCTTTGAAACTTGGCACAATAATGTAGTTCAAAGTTCTATCCCTATGGTTTGTGTCCTATTGAATTAGCCCCAAGCAGAAACTGACGAGAATCCCTTTCATTGAAAGGGGTTGCCAAGCTTCCAAAAATCTACGAGTTTCCGGAAATCTCAGCAAACATACATTCAACAATCTTGATGATACTTCCATTTAATGATCAGCACACCAATCCCACTTGGCTCACCAAATTCCGTTCTTCTAGATTAAACAGGTAATTTTCAGTTAACCGTTTTCATGTTTAGGTTTCACTCTGTTTTCTCCTATATGGATACATGTAGTTGGAACTCTAAAATCAAAAACGGTTTGTGCTAGCTCTTTGAAACTTGGCACAATAATGTAGTTCCAAGTTCTATCGCTATGGTTTGTGTCCTATTGAAGTAGCCCCAAGCAGAGACTGACGAGAATCCCTTTCATTGAAAGGGGTTGCCAAGCTTCCAAAAAACTACGAGATTCCGGAAATCTCAGCAAATATTTTTTCACCCAATCATGATGATACTTCCATTTAATGATCAGCACACCAATCCCACTTGGCTCACCAAGTTCCGTTCTTCTAGGTTAAACCGTTCCCTTTGCAGTAACCGTTTTCATGTTTAGGTTTCAAATGTTTTCTCCTATATGGATACATGTAGTTGGAACTCTAAATCAAACACGGTTTGTGCTAGCTCTTTGAAACTTGGAAAACTAATGTAGTTCAAAGTTCTCTCGTTATGGTTTTGTGTCCTATTGAATTAGCCCCAAGCAGAGACTGACGAGAATCCCTTTCATTGAAAGGGGTTGCAAGCTTCCAAAAAACTACGAGTTTCCTGAAACCTCAGCAAATATTTTTTCACCCAATCTTGATGATACTTACATTTAAAGATCAGTACACCAATCCCACTTGGCTCACCAAATTCCGTTCTTCTAGGTTAAACCGTTAATTTGCAGTAACCGTTTCATGTTTAGGTTTCACTCTGTTTTCTCCTATATGAATACATGTAGTTGGAACTCTAAATCAAACACGGTTTTGTGCTAGCTCTTTGAAACTTGGCACAATAATGTAGTTCCAAGTTCTATCGCTATGGTTTGTGTGCTATTGAAGTAGCCCCAAGCAGAGACTGATGAGAATCCCTTTCATTGAAAGGGGTTGCCAAGCTACAAAAAATACGAGTTTCCTGAAATCTCAGCAAACATTTTTTCACCCAATCTTGATGAATACTTGCAGGTAGTGATCAGTACACGAATCCCAGTTGGCTCACTAAATTTCGCTCTTCTAGGTTAAAACCGTTCCTTTGCAGAAACCGTATTCATGTTTAGGATTCACTCTGTTTTCTCCTATATAGATAAATGTAGTTGGAACTCTAAATCAAACGCGGTTTTTGCTAGCTCTTTGAAACTTGGAACAATAATGTAGTTCAAAGTTTTATCGCTATGGTTTGTGTCCAATTGAAGTAGTCCCAAGCAGAGACTGACGAGAATCCCTTTCATTGAAAGGGATTGCCAAGCTTCCAAAAAACTACGAGTTTCCGGAAATCTCAGCAAACATACTTTCACCCAATCTTCATGATACTTCCATTTAATGATCAGCACCCCACTCCCCACTTGGCTCACCAAATTGCGTTCTTCTAGGTTAAAACCGTTAATTTGCAGTAAAGGTTTTCATGTTTAGTTTCACTCTGTTTTTCTCCTATATGGATACATGTATTTGGAACTCTAAATCAAACACGGTTGTGCTAGCTCTTTGAAACTTGGCAAAATAATGTAGTTCCTAGTTCTATCGCTATGGTTTGTATTCTAATGAAGTAGCCCCAAGGCAGAGACTGACGAGAATTTCTTTCATTGAAAGGGGTTGCCAAACTTCCAAAGAACTACGAGTTTCCGGAAATCTCAGCAAACATTTTTTCACCCAATCTTGATGATACTTGCAGGTAGTGATCAGCACACCAATCCCGCTTGGCTCACCAAATTCCGTTCTTCTAGGTTAAACCGTTCCTTTGCAGTAACCATTTTCATGTTTAGGTTTCAAATGTTTCTCTATATGGATACATGTAGTTGGAACTCTAAATCAAACACGGTTTGTGCTAGGTCTTTGAAACTTGGAAAACTAATGTAGTTCAAAGTTCTCTCATTATGGTTTGTGTCCTATTGTATTAGCCCCAAGCAGAGACTGACGAGAATCCCTTTCATTGAAAGGGGTTGCCAAGCTTTAAAAAACTACGAGATTCCGGAAATCTCAGCAAACATTTTTTTACCCAATCATGATGATACTTCCATTTAATGATCAGCATACCAATCCCACTTGGCTCACCAAATTCCGTTCTTCTAGGTTAAACCGTTCCATTTGCAGTAATCGTTTTCATGTTTAGGTTTCAAATGTTTTCTCCTATATAGATACATGTAGTGGAACTCTAAATCTAACACGGTTTGTGCTAGCTCTTTGAAACTTGGCACAATAATGTAGTTCCAAATTCTATCGCTATGGTTTGTGTCCTATTGAAGTAGCCCCCAAGCAGAGACTGACGAGAATTCCTTCATTGAAAGGGGTTTCCAAGACTTCCAAAAAACTACGAGTTTCCGGAAATCTCAGCAAACATTTTTTGACCCAATCTTGATGATACTTCCATATAATGATCAGTACACCAATCCCACTTGGTTCACCAAATTTCGTTCTTCTAGGTTAAACCGTTCCTTTGCAATAACCGTTTTCGTGTTTAGGTTTCACTCTGTTTTCTCCTATATGGATACATGTACTTGCAACTCTAAGTCAAACACATGTGTTGCAGGCTCTTTGAAACTTGACACAATAATGTAGTTCCAAGTTCTATCGCTATGATTTGTGTCTTATTGAAGTAGCCCCAAGCAGAGACTGACGAGAATCACTTGCATTGAAAGGGGTTGCCAAGCTTCCAAAAACTACGAGTTTCCTGAAATCTCAGCAAACATTTTTTCACCCAATCTTGATGATACTTGCTGGTAGTGATCAGTACATGATTCCCACTTGGCTCTCTAATTTCGTACTTCTAGGTTAAACTGTTCCTTTGCAGAAACCGTATTCATGTTTAGGATACACTCTGTTTTCTCCTATATAGATACATGTATTTCGAACTCTAAATCAAACACGGTTTGTGCTAGCTCTTTGAAACTTGGCACAATAATGTAGTTCCAAGTTCTACGATATGGGTTTGTGTGCTATTGAAATAGCCCCAAGCAGAGACTGACGAGAATCACTTCATTGAAAGGGGTTGCCAAGCTTCCATAAAACTACGAGTTTCCGGAAATCTCAGCAAACATCTTTTCACCCAATCTTGATGATACTTCCAATTAATGATCAGTACACCAATCCCACTTGGCTCACCAAATTCCGTTCTTCTAGGTTAAAACCGTTCCTTTTCAGTAACGGTTTTCAGGTTTAGGTTTCAAATGTTTTCTCCTATATGGATACATGTAGTTGGAACTCTAAATCAAACACGGTTTTGTGCTAGCTCTTTGAAACTTGGAACAATAATGTAGTTCCAAGTTCTATCGCTATGGTTTGTGTGCTATTGAAGTAGTCCCAAGCAGAGACTGACGAAAATCACTTTCATTGAAATGGGATGCTAAGATTCCAAAAAAATACGAGTTTCCTGAAATCTCAGCAAACATTTTTTCACCCAATCTTGATGATACTTCCATTTAATGATCAGGACACCAATCCCACTTGGCTCACCAAATTTCGTTTCTTCTCTAGGTTAACCGTTCCTTTGCAGTAACCGTTTTCATGTTTAGGTTTCACTCTGTTTTCTCCTATATGGATACATGTAGTTGGAACACTAAATCAAACACGGTGTGTGCTAGCTCTTTGAAACTTGGCACAATAATGTAGTTCCATGTTCTATCGCTATGGTTTGTGTCCTATTGAAGTAGCCCCAAGCAGAGACTGACGAGAATCCACTTGCATTGAAAGGGGTTGCCAAGCTTCCAAAAAACTACGCCTTTCCGGAAATCTCAGCAAACATTTTTTGACCCAATCTTGATGATACTTCCATTTAATGATCAGTACACCAATCCCACTTGGCTCACCAAATTTCGTTCTTCTAGGATAAACCGTACCTTTGCAGTAACCGTTTTCATGTTTAGGTTTCACTCTGTTTTCTCCTATATGGATACATGTACTTGGAACTCTAAGTCAAACACATGTGTGCTAGCTCTTTGAAACTTGGCACAATAATGTAGTTCCAAGTTCTATCGCTATGATTTGTGTCCTATTGAATTAGCCCAAAGCAGAGACTGACAAGGATCCCTTTCATTGTAAGGGGTTGCCATGCTTCAAAAAACTACCAGTTTCCTGAAATCTCAGCAAACATTTTTTCACCAATCTTGATGATACTTCCATTTAATGATCAGTACACAATCCCACTTCGCTCACCAAATTTCGTTCTTCTAGGTTAAACCTTCTCTTTGCAGTAACCGTTTTCATGTTTAGGTTCACTCTGATTTCTCCTATATGGATACATGTAGTTGGAACTCTAAATCAAACACAGTGTGTACTAGTTCTTTGAAACTTGGCACAATAATGTAGTTTCAAGTTCTATCGCTATGGTTTGTGTCTATTGAATTAGCCCAAGCAGAGACTGACGAGAATCCCTTTCATTGAAGGGGTTGCCAAGCTTCCAAAAATCTACGAGTTTCAGGAATCTCAGCAAACATACTTTCACCCAATCTTGATGATACTTACATTTAATGATCAGCACACCAATCCCACTTGGCTCACCAAATTCCATTCTTCTAGGTTAAACCGTTAATTTGCAGTAACCGTTTTCATGTTTAGGTTTCACTCTGTTTTCTCCTATATGGATACATGTAGTTGGAACTCTAAAATCAAAAACGGTTTGTGCTAGCTCTTTGAACTTGGCACAATTAATGTAGTTCCAAGTTCTATCGCTATGGTTTGTGTCCTATTGAAGTAGCCCCAAGCAGAGACTGACCAGAATCACTTTCATTGAAAGGGGGTTGCCAAGCTTCCAAAAAACTACGAGTTCCTGAAAATCTCAGCAAACATTTTTCACCCAAGCTTGATGATACTTGCAGGTAGTGATCAGTACACGATTCCCACTTGGCTCACTAAATTTCGTTTGTCTAGGTTAAACCGTTCCTTTGCAGAAACCGTATTCATGTTTAGGAATTCACTCTGTTTTCTCCTATATAGATACATGTAGTTGGAATTCAAATCAAACAGGGTTTGTGCTAGCTCTTTGAAACATGGCACAATAATGTAGGTCCAAGAACTATCACTATGGTTTCTGTCCTATGAAGTAGCTCCAAGCCGAGACTGGACGAGAATCACTTTCATTGAAAGGGGGTGCCAAGCTTCCATAAAACTACGAGTTTCCGGAAATCTCAGCAAACATTTTTTCACCCAATCTTGATGATACTTCCATTTAATGATCAGTACACCAATCCCACTTGGCTCACCAAATTTCGTTCTTCTAGGTTAAACCTTTCCTTTGCAGTAATGGTTTTCATGTTTAGGTTTCACTCTGATTTCTCCTATATGGATACATGTAGTTGGAACTCTAAATCAAACACCGTGTTTACTAGCTCTTTGAAAATTGGCACAATAATGTAGTTCCAAGTTCTATCGCTATGGTTTGTGTCCCTATTGAAGTAGCCCCAAGCAGAGACTGACTAGAATCACTTGCATTGAAAGGGGTTGCCAAGCTTCCAAAAAACTACGAGTTTCTGAAATCTCAGCAAACATTTTTTCACCCAATCTTGATGATACTTGCAGTTAGTGATCAGTCACACGATTCCCACTTGGCTCACTAAATTTCGTTCTTCTAGGTTAAACCGTTCCTTGCAGAAACCGTATTCATGATTAGGATTCACTCTCTTTTCCTCCTATATAGATACATGTATTTGGAACTCTAAATCAAACACGGTTTGTGCTAGCTCTTTGAAACTTGGCACAATAATGTAGTTCCAAGTTCTATCGCTATGGTTTGTGTCCTATTGAAGTAGCCCCAAGCAGAGACTGAGGAGAATCACTTGGAATGAAAGGATTGCCAACTTTCCAAAAAACTACGAGTTTCCGGAAATCTCAGCAAACAGTTTTTCAACCCAATCTTGATGATACTTGCAGGTGGTGATCAGTACATGATTCCCACTTGGCTCACTAAATTTCGTTCTTCTAGGTTAAACCGTTCCTTTGCAGAAACCGTATTCATGTTTTAGGATTCACTCTGTTTTCTCCTATATAGATACATGTAGTTGGAACTCTAAAATCAAACAGGGTTTGTGCTAGCTCTTTGAAACTTGGCACATAATGTGTTCCAAGAACTATAGCTATGGTTTGTGTCTATTGAAGTAGCTCCAAAGAAGAGACTGATGAGAATCACTTCCATTGAAAGGGGTTGCCAAGCTTCCATAAAACTACGAGTTCCGGAAAATCAGCAAACATTTTTTCACCCAATCTTGATGATACTTCCATTTAATGATCAGCACACAATCCCACTTCGCTCACAAATTCCATTCTTCTAGGTTAAACCGTTCCTTTGCAGTATCCGTTTTCATGTTTAGGTTTCACTCTCTTTTCTCCTATATGGATACATGTAGTTGGAACTCTAAATCAAACAAGTTTTGTGCTAGCTCTTTGAAACTTGGCACAATAATGTAGTCCCCAAGTTCTATCGCTATGGTTTGTGGTCCTATTGAAGTAGCCCCAAGCAGAGACTGACGAGAATCCCCTTTCATTGGAAAGGGGTTGCCAAGCTTCCAAAAACTACGAGTTTTCGGAAATCTCAGGAAACATTTTTCACCCCAAGCATGATGATACTTCCAATTAATGATCAGTACACCAATCCCACTTGGCTCACCAAATATCGTTCTTCTAGGTTAACCCATTCCATTGCAGTAACAGTTTTCATGTTTAGGTTTCACTCTGTTTTCTCCTATATGGATACATGTAGTTGGAATTCTAAATCAAACACGGTTTGTGATAGCTCTTTGAAACTTGGCACAATAATGTAGTTCCATGTTCTATAGCTATGGTTTGTGTGCTATTGAAGTAGCCCCAAGCAGAGACTGACGAGAATCACTTTCATTGAAAGGGGTTGCCAAGCTTCCAAAAAACTACGCCTTTCCGAAATCTCAGCAAACATTTTTTGACCCAATTTTGATGATACTTCCATTTAATGATCAGTACACCAATCCCACTTGGCTAACCAAAATTTCGTTCTTCTACGTTAAACCGTTCCTTTGCAGTAAACGTTTTCATGTTTAGGTTTCACTCTGTTTTCTCCTATATGGATACATGTAGTTGGAACTCTAAATCAAACACGGTGTGTGCTAGCTCTTTGAAATTTGGCACAATAATGTAGTTCCAAGTTCTATCGCTATGGTTTGTGTCCTATTGAATTAGCCCCAAGCAGAGACTGACGAAAATCCCTTTCATTGAAAGGGGTTGCCAAGCTTCCAAAAAACTACGAGTTTCCTGAAATCTCAGCAAACATTCTTCACCCATCTTGACGATACTTCCATTTAATGATCAGTACACCAGTCCCACTTGGCTCACCAAATTTTCGTTCTTCTAGGTTAAACCTTTCCTTTGCTGTAACCGTTTTTCATGTTTAGGGTTTCACTCTGTTTTCTCCTATATGGATACATGTAGTTGGAACTCTAAATCAAAACACGGTTTGTGCTAGCTCTTTGAATCTTGGCACAATAATGTAGTTCCAAGTTCTATCGCTATGGTTTGTATGCTATTGAAGTAGCCACAAGCAGAGACTGACAAGAATCACTTTCATGAAAGGGGTTGCCAAGCTTCCAAAAAACTACGAATTTTCGGCAATCTCAGCAAACATTTTTTCACCCAAACTTGATGATACTTGCAGGTAGTGATCAGTTTCAGGAATCCCACTTGGCTCACTAAATTTCTTTCTTTTAGGTTAAACCGTTCCTATGCAGAAACCGTATTCATGTTTAGGATTCACTCCGTTTTCTCCTATATAGATACATGTATTTGGAACTCTAAATCAAACACGGTATGTGCTAGCTCTTTGAAAACTTGGCACAATAATGTAGTTCCAATTCTATCGCTATGGTTTCTGTGCTATTGAATTAGCCCCAAGCAGAGACTGACGAGAATCCCTTTATTCAAAGGGGTTGCCAAGCTTCCAAAAAACTACGAGTTTCCTGAAATCTCAGCAAACATACTTTCACCCAATCTTGATGATACTTCCATTTAATGATCAGCACACCAATCCCACTTGGCTCAACAAATTCCGTTCTTCTAGGTTAAACCGTTCCTTTGCCGTAACCGTTTTCATGTTTAGGTTTTCACTCTGAATTCTCCTATGTGGATACATGTAGTTGGAACTCTAAATCAAACACTGTGTGTACTAGCTCTTTGAAACTTGGCACAATAATGTAGTTCCAAGTTCTATCGCTATGGTTTGTGTCCTATTGAAGTAGCCCCAAGCAGAGTCTGTCGAGAATCCCTTTCATTGAAAGGGGTTGCCAGCTTCCAAAAAACTACGAGTTTTCGGAAACCTCAGGAAACATTTTTTCACCCAAGCATGATGATACTTCCATTTAATGATCAGTACACCAATCCCACTTGGCTCACAAATTCCGTTCTTCTAAGTTAACCCATTCCTTTGCAGTAACCGTTTTCATGTTTAGGTTTCCACTCTGTTTTCTCCTATATGGATACATGTAGTTGGAACTCTAAATCAAACACGGTTTGTGATAGCTCTTTGAATCTTGGCACAATAATGTAGTTCCAAGTTCTATCGCTATGGTTTCTGTGCTATTGAAGTAGCCCCAAACAGAGACTGACGAGAATCACTTTCATTGAAAGGGGTTGCTAAGATTCCAAAAAACTACGAGTTTCCTGAAATCTCAGCAAACATTTTTTCACCCAATCATAATGATACTTCCATTTAATGATCAGGACACCAATCCCACTTGGCTCACCAAATTTCGTTCTTCTAGGTTAAACCGTTCCTTTGCAGTAACCGTTTTCATGTTTAGGTTTCACTCTGTTTTCTCCTATATGGATACATGTAGTTGGAACTCTAAATCAAACACGGTTGTGCTTGCTATTTGAAACTGGCACAATAATGTAGTTCCAAGTTCTATCGCTATGGTTTGTGTCCTATTGAAGTAGCCCCAAGTAGAGACTGACCAGAATCCCTTTCATTGAAAGGGTTGCCAAGCTTCCAAAAAACTACGAGTTTCCGGAAATCTCAGCAAACATTTTTCACCCAATCTTGATGATACTTCCATTTAATGATCAGTACACCAATCCCACTTGGCTCACCAAATTTCGTTTCTTCTAGGTTAAACCGTTCCTTTGCAGTAACCGTAATTCATGTTTAGGTTTCACTCTGTTTTCTCTAATGGATACATGTAGTTGGAACTCTAAATCAAACACGGTTTGTGCTAGCTCTTTGAAACTTGGCACAATAATGTAGTTCCCAAGTTCTATCGCTATGGTTTGTGTCCTATTGAAGTAGCCCAAGAAGAGACTGACGAGAATCACTTGCATTGAAAGGGGTTGCCAAGCTTCCAAAAAACTACGAGTTTCCGGAAATCTCAGCAAACATTTTTCACCAATCTTGATGATACTTCCATTTAAAGATCAGTACACCAATCCCACTTGGCTCACCAAATTTCGTTCTTCTAGGTTAAACCGTGCCTTTGCAGTAACCGTTTTCATGTTAGGTTTCACTCTGTTTTCTCCTATATGGATACATGTAGTTGGAAATCTAAATCAAACACGGTTTGTGCTTGCTCTTTGAACCTGGCACAATAATGTAGTTCCAAGTTCTATCGCTATGGTTTGTGTCCTACTGAAGTAGCCCCAAGCAGAGACTGACGAGAATCACTTGCATTGAAAGGGGTTTCCAAGCTTCCAAAAAACTACGAGTTTCCGGAAATCTCAGCAAACATTTTTTTCACCCAATCTTGATTGATACTTCCATTTAAAGATCAGTACACCAATCCCACTTGGCTCACCAAATTTCGTTCTTCTAGGTTAAACCGTGCCTTTGCAGTAACCGTTTTCATGTTTAGGTTTCACTCTGTTTTCTCCTATATGGATACATGTAGTTGGAACTCTAAATCAAACACGGTTTGTGCTAGCTTCTTGGAAACTTGGCACAATAATGTAGTTCCAAGTTCTACCGCTATGGTTTGTGTGCTATTGAAGTAGCCCAAGCAGAGACTGACGAGAATCCCTTACATTGAAAGGGGTTGCCAAGCTTCCAAAAAAACTACGAGTTTCCTGAAATCTCAGCAAACATTTTTTCAACCCAATCTTGATGATACTTCCATTTAATGATCAGTACACCAATCCAACTTGGCTCACCAAATTCATTCTTCTAGGTTAAACCGTTCCTTTGCAGTAACCGTTTTCATGTTTAGGTTTCACTCTGTTTTCTCCTATATGGATACATATATTTGGAACTCTAAATCAAACACGGTTTGTGCTAGCGCTTCAAAACTTGCACAATAATGTAGTTCCAAGTTCTAATCGCTATGGTTTGTGTCCTATTGAAGTAGCCCCAAGCAGAGACTGACGAGAATCACTTGCATTGAAAGGCGTTGCCAAGCTTCCAAAAACTGCGAGTTTTCCTGAAACCTCAGCAAACATTTTTTCTCCCAATCTTGATCATACTTGCAGGTAGTGATCAGTACACGATTCCCACTTGGCTCACTAAATTTCGTTCTTCATAGGTTAAACCGTTCCTTTGCAGAAACCGTATTCATGTTTAGGATTCACTCTGTTTTCTCCTATATAGATACCTGTATTTCGAACTCTAAATCAAACACGGTTTGTGCTAGCTCTTTGAAACTTGGCACAATAATGTAGTTCCAAGTTCTATCGCTATGGTTTTGGTGTGCTATTGAAGTAGCCCCAAGCAGAGACTGACGAGAATCACTTTCATTGAAAGAGGTTGCCAGCTTCCATAAAACTACGAGTTTCCTGAAATCTCAGCAAACATTTTTTCACCCAATCTTGATGAAACTTCCATTTAATGATCAGTACACCAATCCCACTTGGCTCACCAAATTCCGTTCTTCAAGGTTAAACCATTCCTTTGCAGTAACCGTTTTCATGTTTAGGTTTCACTCTGTTTTCTCCTATATGGATACATGTAGTTGGAACTATAATTCAAACACGGTGTTTACTAGCTCTCTGAAACTTGGCACAATAATGTAGTTCCAGGTTCTATCGCTATGGTTTGTGTCCTATTGAATAGCCCCAAGCAGAGACTGACGACAATCCCTCTCATTGAAAGTGGTTGCCAAGCTTCCAAAAACTACGAGTTTCCTGAAATTTCAGCAAACATATTTTTCACCCAATCTTGATGATACTTGCAGGTAGTGATCAGTACACGATTCCCACTTGGCTCACTAAATTTCGTTCTTCTAGTTAAACCTTTCCTTTGCAGAAACTGTATTCATGTTTAGGATTCACTCTGTTTCACCTATATAGATACATGTATTCGAACTCTAAATCAAACACGGTTGTGCTAGCTCTTTGAAAACTTGGCACAATAATGTAGTTCCAAGTTCTATCGCTATGGTTTGTGTGCTATTGTAGTAGCCCAAAGCCAGAGACTGACGAGAATCTCTTTCATTGAAAGGGGTTGCCAAGCTTCCAAAAACTACGAGTTTCCTGAAATCTCAGCAAACATTTTTTCACCCAATTTTGATGATACTTGCAGGTAGTGATCAGCACACCAATCCCACTTGGCTCACCAAATACCGTTCTTCTAGGTTAAAACGTTTCTTTGCAGTAACCGTTTCCATGTTTAGGTTTCAAATGTTTTCCTCCTATATGGATACATGTAGTTGGAACTCTAAAATCAAACACGGTTTGTGCTAGCTCTTTGAAACTTGGAAACTAATGTAGTTCAAATGTTCTCTCGTTAATGGTTTGTGTCCTATTGAATTAGCCCAAAAGAGACTGACGAGAATCCCTTTCATTGAAAGGGGTTGCCAAGCTTCCAAAAAACTACGAGATTCCGGAAATCTCAGCAAACATTTTTTCACCCAATCATGATGATACTTCCATTTAATGATCAGCACACCAGTCTCACTTGGCTCACCAAATTCCGTTCTTCAAGGTTAAACAGTTCATTTGCAGTAACGTTTTCATGTTTAGGTTTCACTCTGATTTCTCCTATATGGATACATGTAGTGGAACTCTAAATCAAACACGGTGTGTGCTAGCTCTTTGAAACTTGTCACAATAATGTAGTTCCATGTTCTATCGCTATGGTTGTGTGCTATTGAAGTAGCCCCAAAGCAGAGACTGACGAGAATCACTTTCATTGAAAGGGGTTGCCAAGCTTCCAAAAAACTACGAGTTTCCTGAAACCTCAGCAAACTTTTTTCACCCAATCTTGATGATACTTCCATTAATGATCAGTACACCATCCCACTTGGCTCACCAAATTTCATTCTTCTAGGTTAAACCTTTCCTTTGCAGTAACGGTTTTCATGTTAGGTTCACTCTGATTTCTCCTATAAGGATACATGTAGTTGGAACTCTAAATCAAACACGGTGTTTACTAGCTCTTGGAAACTTGGCACAATAATGTAGTTCCAAGTTCTATCGCTATGGTTTGTGTCCTAATTGAAGTAGCCCCAAGCAGAGACTGACGAGAATCACTTGCATTGAAGGCGTTGCCAAGCTTTCCAAAAAACTACGAGTTTCCTGAAATCTCAGCAAACATTTTTTCACCCAATCTTGATGATACTTGCAGGTAGTGATCAATACACGATTCCCACTTGGCTCACTAAATTTCGTTCTTCTAGGTTAAACCGTTCCTTTGCAGTAACCGTTTTCATGTTTAGGATTCACTCTGTTTTCACCTATATAGATACATGTATTTTGAACTCTAAATCAAACACGGTTTGTGCTAGCACTTTGAACTTGGCACAATAATGTAGTTCCAACTTCTATCGCTATGGTTTGTGTGCTATTGTAGTAGCCCCAAGCAGAGACTGACGAGAATCACTTTCATTGAAAGGGGTTGCCAAGCTTCCAAAAAACTACGAGTTTCCTGAAATCTCAGCAAACATTTTTTGACCCAATCTTGATGATACTTCCATTTAATGATCAGTACACCAATCCCACTTGGCTAACCAAATTCGTTCTTTCTAGGTTAAACCATTCCTTTGCAGTAACAGTTTTCATGATTAGGTTTCACTCTGTTTTCTCCTATATGTATACATGTACTTGAACTCTAAATCAACACGGTGTGTGCTAGCTCTTTGAATCTTGGCACAATAATATAGTTCCAAGTTCTATCGCTATGGTTTGTGTGCTATTGAAGTAGCCCAAGCAGAGACTGACGAGAATCACTTTCATTGAAAGGGGTTGCTAAGATTCCAAAAACTACGAGTTTCCTGAAATCTCAGCAACATTTTTTCACCCAATCTTAATGATATTTCCAGTTAATGATCAGGACACCAATCCCACTTGGCTCACCAAATTCGTTCTTCTAGGTTAAACCGTTCCTTTTGCAGTAACCGTTTTCATGTTTAGGTTCACTCTGTTTTCTCCTATATGGATACATGTAGTTGGAACTCTAAATCAAACACTGTTTGTGCTAGCTCTTTGAAACTTGGCACAATAATGTAGTTCCAAGTTCTATCGCTATGGTTTATTTCCTAGTGAAGTAGCCCCAAGCAGAGACTGACGAGATCACTTTCATTGAAAGGGGTTGCCAAACTTCCAACAAACTACGAGTTTCCTGAAATCCTCAGCAAACATTTTTTCACCAATCTTGATGATACTTGCAGGTAGTGATCAGTACACGAATCCCACTTGGCTCACCAAATTTCATTCGTCTAGGTTAAACCGTTCCTTTGCAGTAACCGTTTTCATGTTTAGTTTCACTCTGTTTTCTCCTATATGGATACATGTAGTTGAACTCTAAATCAAACACTGTTTGTGCTAGCTCTTTGAAACTTGGCACAATAATGTAGTTCCAAGTTCTATCGCTATGGTTTGTGTGCCATTGACGTATCCCCAAGCAGAGACTGACGAGAATCACTTTCCTTGAAAGGGTTGCCAAGCTTCCAAAAAACTATGAGTTTCCGGATATATCAGCAAACATTTTTTCACCCCATCTTGATGATACTTGCAGGTAGTTATCAGTACATGAATCCCACTTGGCTCACTCAATTTCGTTCTTTTAGGTTAAAACCATTCCTTTGCAATAACCGTTTTCATGTTTAGGTTTCACTCTGTTTTCTTGCTATATGGATACATGTAGTTGGAATTCTAAATCAAAACACGGGTTTCGGTTTGTGCTAGCTCTTTGAAACTTGGCACAATAATGTAGTTCCAAGTTCTATCGCTATGGTTTGTGTGCCATTGAAGTAGCCCCAAGCAGAGACTGACGAGAATCACTTTCCTTGAAAGGGGTTGCCAAGCTTCCAAAAAACTACGAGTTTCCTGAAATCTCAGCAAACATTTTTTCACCCAATCTTGATGATACTTGCAGGTAGTTATCAGTACATGAATCCCACTTGGCTCACCAAATTTCGTTCTTCTAGGTTAAACCGTTCCTTTGCAGTAACCGTTTTCATGTTTAGGTTTCACTCTGTTTTCCCCTATATGGATACATGTAGTTGGAACTCTAAATCAAACACGGTTTGTGCTAGCTCTTTGAAACTTGGCACAATAATGTAGTTCCAAGTTCTATCGCTATGGTTTATTTCCTAGTGAAGTAGCCCCAAGCAGAGACTGACGGAGAATCACTTTCATTGAAAGGGGTTGCCAAACTTCCAAAAAACTACGAGTTTCCTGAAATCTCAGCAAACATTTTTTCACCCAATCTTGATGATACTTGCAGGTAGTGATCAGTACACGAATCCCACTTGGCTCACCAAATTTCATTCGTCTAGGTTAAACCGTTCCTTTGCAGTAATCGTTTTCATGTTTAGGTTTCACTCTGTTTTCTCCTATATGGATACATGTAGTTGGAACTCTTAATCAAACACGGTTTGTGCTAGCTCTTTGAAACTTGGCACAATAATGTAGTTCCAAGTTCTACCGCTATGGTTTGTGTGCTAATGAAGTAGCCCCAAGCAGAGATGGACGAGAATCCCTTTCATTGAAAGGGGTTGCCAAGCTTCCAAAAAACTACGAGTTTCCTGAAATCTCAGCAAACATTTTTTCACCCAATCTTGATGATACTTGCAGGTAGTTATCAGTACACGAATCCCACTTGGCTCACTCAATTTCGTTCTTTTCGGTTAAACCGTTCCTTTGCAGAAACCGTTTTCATTTTTAGGTTTCACTCTGTTTTCTGCTATATGGATCCATGTATTTGGAATTCTAAATCGAACACGGTTTGTGCTAGCTCTTTGAAACTTGGCAAAATAATGTAGTTCCAAGTTCTATCGCTATGGTTTGTGTGCCATTGAAGTAGCCTCAAGCAGAGACTGACGAGAATCACTTTCCTTGAAAGGGGTTGCCAAGCTTCCAAAAAACTACGAGTTTCCTGAAATCTCAGCAAACATTTTTTTTCACCCAAACTTGATGATACTTGCAGGTAGTTATCAGTACACGAATCCCACTTGGCTCACCAAATTTCGATATTCTAGGTTAAACCGTTTCCTTTTCAGTAACCGTTTTCATGTTTAGGTTTCACTCTGTTTTCTCCTATATGGATACATGTAGTTGGAACTCTAAATCAAACACTGTTTGTGCTAGCTCTTTGAAACTTGGCACAATAATGTAGTTCCAAGTTCTATCGCTATGGTTTATTTCCTAGTGAAGTAGCCCCAAGCAGAGACTGACGAGAATCACTTTCATTGAAAGGGGTTGCCAAACGTCCAAAAAACTACGAGTTTCCTGAAATTTCAGCAAACATTTTTTCACCCAATCTTGATGATACTTGCAGGTAGTGATCAGTACACGAATCCCACTTGGTTAACCAAATTTCATTCGTCTAGGTTAAAACATTCCTTTGCAGTAACCGTTTTCATATTTAGGTTTCACTCTATTTTCTCCTATATGGATACATGTAGTTGGAACTCTAAATCAAACACGGTTTGTGCTAGCTCTTGGAAACTTGGCACAATAATGTAGTTCCAAGTTCTACCGCTATGGTTTGTGTGCTATTGAAGTAGCCCCAAGCAGAGACTGACGAGAATCACTTTCATTGAAAAGGGTTGCCAAGCTTCCAAAAAACTACGAGTTTCCTGAAATCTCAGCAAACATTTTTTCAACCAATCTTGATGATACGTCCATTTTATGATCAGTACACCAATCCAACTTGGCTCACCAAATTTCATTCTTCTAGGTTAAACCGTTCCTTTGCAGTAACCGTTTTCATGTTTAGGTTTCACTCTGTTTTCTCCTATATGGATACATATATTTGGAACTCTAAATCAAACACGGTTTGTGCTAGCTCTTCGAAACTTGGCACAATAATGTAGTTCCAAGTTCTATCGCTATGGTTTGTGTGCTATTGAAGTAGCCCCAAGCAGAGACTGCCGAGAATCACTTTCATTGAAAGGGGTTGCCAAGCTTCCAAAAAACTACGAGTTCCCTGAAATCTCAGCAAACATTTTTTCACCCAATCTTGATGATACTTGCAGTTAGTTATCAGTACACAAATCCCACTTGGCTCACTAAATTTCGTTCTTCTAGGTTAAACCGTTCCTTTGCAGTAACCGTTTTCATGTTTAGGTTTCACTCTGTTTTCTGCTATATGGATACATGTAGTTGGAACTCTAAATAAAACACTGTTTGTGCTAGCTCTTTGAAACTTGGCACAATAATGTAGTTCCAAGTTCTATCGCTATGGTTTGTGTGCTATTGAAGTAGCCCCAAGCAGAGACTGACGAGAATCACTTTCATTGAAAGGGGTTGCCAAGCTTCCAAAAAACTATGAGTTTCCTGATATATCAGCAAACTTTTTTCACCCAATCTTGATGATACTTGCAGATAGTTATCAGTACACGAATCCCACTTGGCTCACTCAATTACGTTCTTTTAGGTTAAACCGTTCCTTTGCAATAACCGTTTTCATGTTCATGTTTCACTCTGTTTTCTCCTATATGGATACATGTAGTTGGAACTCTAAATCAAACACGGTTTGTGCTAGCTCTTGGAAACTTGGCACAATAATGTAGTTCCAAGTTCTATCGCTATGGTTAATTTCCTAGTGAAGTAGCCCCAAGCAGAGACTGACGAGAATCACTTTCATTGAAATGGGTTGCCAAACGTCCAAAAAACTACGAGTTTCCGGAAATCTCAGCAAACATTTTTTCACCCAGTCTTGATGATACTTGCAGGTAGTGATCAGTACACGAATCCCACTTGGTTAACCAAATTTCATTCGTCTAGGTTAAAACATTCCTTTGCTGTAACCGTTTTCATATTTAGGTTTCACTCTGTTTTCTCCTATATGGATACATGTAGTTGGAACTCTAAATCAAACACGGTTTGTGCTAGCTCTTTGAAACTTGGCACAATAATGTAGTTCCAAGTTCTATCGCTATGGTTTGTGTGCCATTGAAGTAGCCCCAAGCAGAGACTGACGAGAATCACTTTCCTTGAAAGGGGTTGCCAAGCTTCCAAAAAACTACGAGTTTCCTGAAATCTCAGCAAACATTTTTTCACCCAATCTTGATGATACTTGCAGGTAGTTATCAGTACATGAATCCCACTTGGCTCACCAAATTTCGTTCTTCTAGGTTAAACCGTTCCTTTGCAGTAACCGTTTTCATGTTTAGGTTTCACTCTGTTTTCCCCTATATGGATACATGTAGTTGGAACTCTAAATCAAACACGGTTTGTGCTAGCTCTTTGAAACTTGGCACAATAATGTAGTTCCAAGTTCTATCGCTATGGTTTATTTCCTAGTGAAGTAGCCCCAAGCAGAGACTGACGAGAATCACTTTCATTGAAAGGGGTTGCCAAACTTCCAAAAAACTACGAGTTTCCTGAAATCTCAGCAAACATTTTTTCACCCAATCTTGATGATACTTGCAGGTAGTGATCAGTACACGAATCCCACTTGGCTCACCAAATTTCATTCGTCTAGGTTAAACCGTTCCTTTGCAGTAATCGTTTTCATGTTTAGGTTTCACTCTGTTTTCTCCTATATGGATACATGTAGTTGGAACTCTTAATCAAACACGGTTTGTGCTAGCTCTTTGAAACTTGGCACAATAATGTAGTTCCAAGTTCTACCGCTATGGTTTGTGTGCTAATGAAGTAGCCCCAAGCAGAGATGGACGAGAATCCCTTTCATTGAAAGGGGTTGCCAAGCTTCCAAAAAACTACGAGTTTCCTGAAATCTCAGCAAACATTTTTTCACCCAATCTTGATGATACTTGCAGGTAGTTATCAGTACACGAATCCCACTTGGCTCACTCAATTTCGTTCTTTTCGGTTAAACCGTTCCTTTGCAGAAACCGTTTTCATTTTTAGGTTTCACTCTGTTTTCTGCTATATGGATCCATGTATTTGGAATTCTAAATCAAACACGGTTTGTGCTAGCTCTTTGAAACTTGGCAAAATAATGTAGTTCCAAGTTCTATCGCTATGGTTTGTGTGCCATTGAAGTAGCCTCAAGCAGAGACTGACGAGAATCACTTTCCTTGAAAGGGGTTGCCAAGCTTCCAAAAAACTACGAGTTTCCTGAAATCTCAGCAAACATTTTTTTTCACCCAAACTTGATGATACTTGCAGGTAGTTATCAGTACACGAATCCCACTTGGCTCACCAAATTTCGATATTCTAGGTTAAACCGTTCCTTTTCAGTAACCGTTTTCATGTTTAGGTTTCACTCTGTTTTCTCCTATATGGATACATGTAGTTGGAACTCTAAATCAAACACTGTTTGTGCTAGCTCTTTGAAACTTGGCACAATAATGTAGTTCCAAGTTCTATCGCTATGGTTTATTTCCTAGTGAAGTAGCCCCAAGCAGAGACTGACGAGAATCACTTTCATTGAAAGGGGTTGCCAAACGTCCAAAAAACTACGAGTTTCCTGAAATTTCAGCAAACATTTTTTCACCCAATCTTGATGATACTTGCAGGTAGTGATCAGTACACGAATCCCACTTGGTTAACCAAATTTCATTCGTCTAGGTTAAAACATTCCTTTGCAGTAACCGTTTTCATATTTAGGTTTCACTCTATTTTCTCCTATATGGATACATGTAGTTGGAACTCTAAATCAAACACGGTTTGTGCTAGCTCTTGGAAACTTGGCACAATAATGTAGTTCCAAGTTCTACCGCTATGGTTTGTGTACTATTGAAGTAGCCCCAAGCAGAGACTGACGAGAATCCCTTACATTGAAAAGGGTTGCCAAGCTTCCAAAAAACTACGAGTTTCCTGAAATCTCAGCAAACATTTTTTCAACCAATCTTGATGATACGTCCATTTTATGATCAGTACACCAATCCAACTTGGCTCACCAAATTTCATTCTTCTAGGTTAAACCGTTCCTTTGCAGTAACCGTTTTCATGTTTAGGTTTCACTCTGTTTTCTCCTATATGGATACATATATTTGGAACTCTAAATCAAACACGGTTTGTGCTAGCTCTTCGAAACTTGGCACAATAATGTAGTTCCAAGTTCTATCGCTATGGTTTGTGTGCTATTGAAGTAGCCCCAAGCAGAGACTGCCGAGAATCACTTTCATTGAAAGGGGTTGCCAAGCTTCCAAAAAACTACGAGTTCCCTGAAATCTCAGCAAACATTTTTTCACCCAATCTTGATGATACTTGCAGTTAGTTATCAGTACACAAATCCCACTAGGCTCACTAAATTTCGTTCTTCTAGGTTAAACCGTTCCTTTGCAGTAACCGTTTTCATGTTTAGGTTTCACTCTGTTTTCTGCTATATGGATACATGTAGTTGGAACTCTAAATAAAACACTGTTTGTGCTAGCTCTTTGAAACTTGGCACAATAATGTAGTTCCAAGTTCTATCGCTATGGTTTGTGTGCTATTGAAGTAGCCCCAAGCAGAGACTGACGAGAATCACTTTCATTGAAAGGGGTTGCCAAGCTTCCAAAAAACTATGAGTTTCCTGATATATCAGCAAACTTTTTTCACCCAATCTTGATGATACTTGCAGGTAGTTATCAGTACACGAATCCCACTTGGCTCACTCAATTACGTTCTTTTAGGTTAAACCGTTCCTTTGCAATAACCGTTTTCATGTTCATGTTTCACTCTGTTTTCTCCTATATGGATACATGTAGTTGGAACTCTAAATCAAACACGGTTTGTGCTAGCTCTTGGAAACTTGGCACAATAATGTAGTTCCAAGTTCTATCGCTATGGTTAATTTCCTAGTGAAGTAGCCCCAAGCAGAGACTGACGAGAATCACTTTCATTGAAATGGGTTGCCAAACGTCCAAAAAACTACGAGTTTCCGGAAATCTCAGCAAACATTTTTTCACCCAGTCTTGATGATACTTGCAGGTAGTGATCAGTACACGAATCCCACTTGGTTAACCAAATTTCATTGGTCTAGGTTAAACCATTCCTTTGCAGTAACCGTTTTCATATTTAGGTTTCACTCTGTTTTCTCCTATATGGATACATGTAGTTGGAACTCTAAATCAAACACGGTTTGTGCTAGCTCTTGGAAACTTGGCACAATAATGTAGTTCCAAGTTCTACCGCTATGGTTTGTGTGCTATTGAAGTAGCCCCAAGCAGAGACTGACGAGAATCCCTTACATTGAAAGGGGTTGCCAATCTTCCAAAAAACTACGAGTTTCCTGAAATCTCAGCAAACATTTTTTCACCCAATCTTGATGATACGTCCATTTAATGATCAGTACACCAATCCAACTTGGCTCACCAAATTTCATTCTTCTAGGTTAAACCGTTCCTTTGCAGTAACCGTTTTCATGTTTAGGTTTCACTCTGTTTTCTCCAATATGGATACATATATTTGGAACTCTAAATCAAACACGGTTTGTGCTAGCGCTTCAAAACTTGGCACAATAATGTAGTTCCAAGTTCTATCGCTATGGTTTGTGTCCTATTGAAGTAGCCCCAAGCAGAGACTGACGAGAATCACTTGCATTGAAAGGCGTTGCCAAGCTTCCAAAAAACTGCGAGTTTCCTGAAACCTCAGCAAACATTTTTTCTCCCAGTCTTGATCATACTTGCAGGTAGTGATCAGTACACGATTCCCACTTGGCTCACTAAATTTCGTTCTTCTAGGTTAAACCGTTCCTTTGCAGAAACCGTATTCATGTTTAGGATTCACTCTGTTTTCTCCTATATAGATACCTGTATTTCGAACTCTAAATCAAACACGGTTTGTGCTAGCTCTTTGAAACTTGGCACAATAATGTAGTTCCAAGTTCTATCACTATGGTTTGTGTGCTATTGAAGTAGCCCCAAGCAGAGACTGACGAGAATCACTTTCATTGAAAGAGGTTGCCAAGCTTCCATAAAACTACGAGTTTCCTGAAATCTCAGCAAACATTTTTTCACCCAATCTTGATGAAACTTCCATTTAATGATCAGTACACCAATCCCACTTGGCTCACCAAATTCCGTTCTTCAAGGTTAAACCATTCCTTTGCAGTAACCGTTTTCATGTTTAGGTTTCACTCTGTTTTCTCCTATATGGATACATGTAGTTGGAACTATAAATCAAACACGGTGTTTACTAGCTCTCTGAAACTTGGCACAATAATGTAGTTCCAGGTTCTATCGCTATGGTTTGTGTCCTATTGAATTAGCCCCCAAGCAGAGACTGACGACAATCCCTCTCATTGAAAGGGGTTGCCAAGCTTCCAAAAAACTACGAGTTTCCTGAAATTTCAGCAAACATTTTTTCACCCAATCTTGATGATACTTGCAGGTAGTGATCAGTACACGATTCCCACTTGGCTCACTAAATTTCGTTCTTCTAGGTTAAACCGTTCCTTTGCAGAAACTGTATTCATGTTTAGGATTCACTCTGTTTTCACCTATATAGATACATGTATTTCGAACTCTAAATCAAACACGGTTTGTGCTAGCTCTTTGAAACTTGGCACAATAATGTAGTTCCAAGTTCTATCGCTATGGTTTGTGTCCTATTGAAGTAGCCCCAAGCAGAGACTGACGAGAATCACTTGCATTGAAAGGGGGTTGCCAAGCTTCCAAAAAACTACGAGTTTCCTGAAATCTCAGCAAACATTTTTTCACCCAATCTTGATGATACTTGCAGGTAGTGATCAATACACGATTCCCACTTGGCTCACTAAATTTCGTTCTTCTAGGTTAAACCGTTCCTTTGCAGAAACCGTATTCATGTTTAGGATTCACTCTGTTTTCACCTATATAGATACATGTATTTTGAACTCTAAATCAAACACGGTTTGTGCTAGCACTTTGAACTTGGCACAATAATGTAGTTCCAAGTTCTATCGCTATGGTTTGTGTGCTATTGTAGTAGCCCCAAGCAGAGACTGACGAGAATCACTTTCATTGAAAGGGGTTGCCAAGCTTCCAAAAAACTACGAGTTTCCTGAAATCTCAGCAAACATTTTTTGACCCAATCTTGATGATACTTCCATTTAATGATCAGTACACCAATCCCACTTGGCTAACCAAATTTCGTTCTTCTAGGTTAAACCATTCCTTTGCAGTAACATTTTTCATGATTAGGTTTCACTCTGTTTTCTCCTATATGTATACATGTACTTGGAACTCTAAATCAAACACGGTGTGTGCTAGCTCTTTGAAACTTGGCACAATAATGTAGTTCCAAGTTCTATCGCTATGGTTTGTGTCCTATTGAATTAGCAACAAGCAGAGACTGACGAGAATCCCTTTCATTGAAAGGGGTTGCCAAGCTTCCAAAACACTACAAGTTTCCTGAAATCTCAGCAAACATTCTTTCACCCAATCTTGACGATACTTCCATTTAATGATCAGGACACCAATCCCACTTGGCTCACCAAATTCCGTTCTTCTAGGTTAAACCGTTCCTTTGCAGTAACCGTTTTCAAGTTTAGGTTTCACTCTGTTTTCTCTCTTATGGATACATGTAGTTGGAACTCTAAATCAAACACGGTTTGTGCTAGCTCTTGGAAACTTGGCACAATAATGTAGTTCCAAGTTCTACCGCTATGGTTTGTGTGCTATTGAAGTAGCCCCAAGCAGAGACTGACGAGAATCCCTTACATTGAAAGGGGTTGCCAAGCTTCCAAAAAACTACGAGTTTCCTGAAATCTCAGCAAACATTTTTTCACCCAATCTTGATGATACGTCCATTTAATGATCAGTACACCAATCCAACTTGGCTCACCAAATTTCATTCTTCTAGGTTAAACCGTTCCTTTGCAGTAACCGTTTTCATGTTTAGGTTTCACTCTGTTTTCTCCAATATGGATACATATATTTGGAACTCTAAATCAAACACGGTTTGTGCTAGCGCTTCAAAACTTGGCACAATAATGTAGTTCCAAGTTCTATCGCTATGGTTTGTGTCCTATTGAAGTAGCCCCAAGCAGAGACTGACGAGAATCACTTGCATTGAAAGGCGTTGCCAAGCTTCCAAAAAACTGCGAGTTTCCTGAAACCTCAGCAACATTTTTTCTCCCAGTCTTGATCATACTTGCAGGTAGTGATCAGTACACGATTCCCACTTGGCTCACTAAATTTCGTTCTTCTAGGTTAAACCGTTCCTTTGCAGAAACCGTATTCATGTTTAGGATTCACTGTGTTTTCTCCTATATAGATACCTGTATTTCGAACTCTAAATCAAACACGGTTTGTGCTAGCTCTTTGAAACTTGGCACAATAATGTAGTTCCAAGTTCTATCGCTATGGTTTGTGTGCTATTGAAGTAGCCCCAAGCAGAGACTGACGAGAATCACTTTCATTGAAAGAGGTTGCCAAGCTTCCATAAAACTACGAGTTTCCTGAAATCTCAGCAAACATTTTTTCACCCAATCTTGATGAAACTTCCATTTAATGATCAGTACACCAATCCCACTTGGCTCACCAAATTCCGTTCTTCAAGGTTAAACCATTCCTTTGCAGTAACCGTTTTTCATGTTTAGGTTTCACTCTGTTTTCTCCTATATGGATACATGTAGTTGGAACTATAAATCAAACACGGTGTTTACTAGCTCTCTGAAACTTGGCACAATAATGTAGTTCCAGGTTCTATCGCTATGGTTTGTGTCCTATTGAATTAGCCCCAAGCAGAGACTGACGACAATCCCTCTCATTGAAAGGGGTTGCCAAGCTTCCAAAAAACTACGAGTTTCCTGAAATTTCAGCAAACATTTTTTCACCCAATCTTGATGATACTTGCAGGTAGTGATCAGTACACGATTCCCACTTGGCTCACTAAATTTCGTTCTTCTAGGTTAAACCGTTCCTTTGCAGAAACTGTATTCATGTTTAGGATTCACTCTGTTTTCACCTATATAGATACATGTATTTCGAACTCTAAATCAAACACGGTTTGTGCTAGCTCTTTGAAACTTGGCACAATAATGTAGTTCCAAGTTCTATCGCTATGGTTTGTGTCCTATTGAAGTAGCCCCAAGCAGAGACTGACGAGAATCACTTGCATTGAAAGGCGTTGCCAAGCTTCCAAAAAACTCCGAGTTTCCTGAAATCTCAGCAAACATTTTTTCACCCAATCTTGATGATACTTGCAGGTAGTGATCAATACACGATTCCCACTTGGCTCACTAAATTTCGTTCTTCTAGGTTAAACCGTTCCTTTGCAGAAACCGTATTCATGTTTAGGATTCACTCTGTTTTCACCTATATAGATACATGTATTTTGAACTCTAAATCAAACACGGTTTGTGCTAGCACTTTGAACTTGGCACAATAATGTAGTTCCAAGTTCTATCGCTATGGTTTGTGTGCTATTGTAGTAGCCCCAAGCAGAGACTGACGAGAATCACTTTCATTGAAAGGGGTTGCCAAGCTTCCAAAAAACTACGAGTATCCTGAAATCTCAGCAAACATTTTTTGACCCAATCTTGATGATACTTCCATTTAATGATCAGTACACCAATCCCACTTGGCTAACCAAATTTCGTTCTTCTAGGTTAAACCATTCCTTTGCAGTAACATTTTTCATGATTAGGTTTCACTCTGTTTTCTCCTATATGTATACATGTACTTGGAACTCTAAATCAAACACGGTGTGTGCTAGCTCTTTGAAACTTGGCACAATAATGTAGTTCCAAGTTCTATCGCTATGGTTTGTGTCCTATTGAATTAGCAACAAGCAGAGACTGACGAGAATCCCTTTCATTGAAAGGGGTTGCCAAGCTTCCAAAACACTACAAGTTTCCTGAAATCTCAGCAAACATTCTTTCACCCAATCTTGACGATACTTCCATTTAATGATCAGGACACCAATCCCACTTGGCTCACCAAATTCCGTTCTTCTAGGTTAAACCGTTCCTTTGCAGTAACCGTTTTCAAGTTTAGGTTTCACTCTGTTTTCTCTCTTATGGATACATGTAGTTGGATCTCTAAATCAAACACGGTTTGTGCTAGCTCTTTGAAACGTGGCACAATAATGTAGTTCCAAGTTCTATAGGTACGGTTTGTGTGCTATTGAAGTAGCCCAAAGCAGAGACTGACGAGAATCCCTTTCATTGAAAGGGGTTGCCAAGCTTCCAAAAACTACGAGATTCCGGAAATATCAGCAAACATTTTTTGACCCAATCTTGATGATACTTCCATTTAATGATCAGTACACCAATCCCTCTTGGCTCACCAAATTTCGTTCTTCTAGGTTAAACCGTTCCTTTGCAGTAACCGTTTTCATGTTTAGGTTTCACTCTGTTTTCTCCTATATGGATACATGTAGTTGGAACTCTAAATCAAACACGGTTTGTGCTAGCACTTTGAAACTTGGCACAATAATGTAGTTCCAAGTTCTATCACTATGGTTTGTGTCCTATTGAAGTAGCCCCAAGCAGAGACTGACGAGAATCACTTGCATTGAAAGGGGTTGCCAAGCTTCCAAAAAACTACGAGTTTCCTGAATTCTCAGCAAACATTTTTTCACCTAATCTTGATGATACTTGCAGGTAGTTATCAGTACACGATTCCCACTTGGCTCACTAAATTTCTTTCTTTTAGGTTAAACCGTTCCTTTGCAGAAACCGTATTCATGTTTAGGATTCACTCCGTTTTCTCCTATATAGATACATGTATTTGGAACTCTAAATCAAACACGGTTTGTGCTAGCTCTTTGAAACTTGGCACAATAATGTAGTTCCAAGTTCTATCGCTATGGTTTGGGTGCTATTGAATTAGCCCCAAGCAGAGACTGACGAGAATCCCTTTCATTGAAAGGGGTTGCCAAGATTCCAAAAAACTACGAGATTCCGGAATACTCAGCAAACATTCTTTCACCCAATCTTGATGATACTTCCATTTAATGATCAGCACACCAATCCCACTTGGCTCACCAAATTCCGTTATTCTAGGTTAAACCGTTCCTTTGCAGTAACCGTTTTCATGTTTAGGTTTCACTCTGATTTCTCCTATGTGGATACATGTAGTTGGAACTCTAAATCAAACACGGTGTGTACTAGCTCTTTGAAACTTGGCACAATAATGTAGTTCCAAGTTCTATCGCTATTGTTTGTGTCCTATTGAAGTAGCCCCAAGCAGATTCTGACGAGAATCCCTTTCATTGAAAGGGGAGGCCAAGCTTCCAAAAAACTACGAGTTTTCGGAAATCTCAGGAAACATTTTTTCACCCAAGCATGATGATACTTCCATTTAATGATCAGAACACCAATCCCACTTGGTTCACCAAATTCCGTTCTTCTAGGTTAAACCATTCCTTTGTAGTAACCGTTTTCATGTTTAGGTTTCACTCTGTTTTCTCCTATATGGATACATGTAGTTGGAACTCTAAATCAAACACGGTTTGTGATAGCTCTTTGAAACTTGGCACAATAATGTAGTTCCATGTTCTATAGGTATGGTTTGTGTGCTATTGAAGTAGCCCCAAGCAGAGACTGACGAGAATCACTTGCATTGAAAGGCGTTGCCAAGCTTCCAAAAAACTACGAGTTTCCGGAAATCTCAGCAAACATTTTTTGACCCAATCTTGATGATACTTCCATTTAATGATCAGTACACCAATCCCACTTGGCTCCCCAAATTTCGTTCTTCTAGGTTAAACCGTTCCTTTGCAGTAACCGTTTTCATGTTTAGGTTTCACTCTGTTTTCTCCTATATGGATACATGTACTTGGAACTCTAAATCAAACACGGTGTGTGCTAGCTCTTTGAAACGTGGCACAATAATGTAGTTCCAAGTTCTATCGCTATGGTTTGTGTCCTATTGAATTAGCCCCAAGCAGAGACTGACGACAATCCCTTTCATTGAAAGGGGTTGCCAAGCTTCCAAAAAACTACGAGTTTCCGGAAATCTCAGCAAACATTCTTTCACCAAATCTTGACGATACTTCCATTTAATGATCAGGACACCAATCCCACTTGGCTCACCAAATTCCGTTCTTCTAGGTTAAACCGTTCCTTTGCAGTAACCGTTTTCATATTTAGATTTCACTCTGTTTTCTCCTATATGGATACATGTAGTTGGAACTCTAATTCAAACACGGTTTGTGCTAGCTCTTTGAAACTTGGCACAATAATGTAGTTCCAAGTTCTATCGCTATGGTTTGTGTGCTATTGAAGTAGCCCCAAGCAGAGACTGACGAGAATCACTTTCATTGAAAGAGGTTGCCAAGCTTCCATAAAACTACGAGTTTCCTGAAATCTCAGCAAACATTTTTTCACCCAATCTTGATGAAACTTCCATTTAATGATCAGTACACCAATCCCACTTGGCTCACCAAATTCCGTTCTTCAAGGTTAAACCATTCCTTTGCAGTAACCGTTTTCATGTTTAGGTTTCACTCTGTTTTCTCCTATATGGGTACATGTAGTTGGAACTATAAATCAAACCACGGTGTTTACTAGCTCTCTGAAACTTGGCACAATAATGTAGTTCCAGGTTCTATCGCTATGGTTTGTGTCCTATTGAATTAGCCCCAAGCAGAGACTGACGACAATCCCTCTCATTGAAAGGGGTTGCCAAGCTTCCAAAAAACTACGAGATTCCTGAAATTTCAGCAAACATTTTTTCACCCAATCTTGATGATACTTGCAGGTAGTGATCAGTACACGATTCCCACTTGGCTCACTAAATTTCGTTCTTCTAGGTTAAACCGTTCCTTTGCAGAAACCGTATTCATGTATAGGATTCACTCTGTTTTCACCTATATAGATACATGTATTTCGAACTCTAAATCAAACACGGTTTGTGCTAGTCTTTGAAACTTGGCACAATAATGTAGTTCCAAGTTCTATCGCTATGGTTTGTGTGCTATTGTAGTAGCCCAAAGCAGAGCCTGACGAGAATCTCTTTCATTGAAAGGGGTTGCCAAGCTTCCAAAAAACTACGAGTTTCCTGAAATCTCAGCAAACATTTTTTCACCCAATTTTGATGATACTTGCAGGTAGTGATCAGCACACCAATCCCACTTGGCTCACCAAATACCGTTCTTCTAGGTTAAAACGTTTCTTTGCAGTAACCGTTTCCATGTTTAGGTTTCAAATGTTTTCTCCTATATGGATACATGTAGTTGGAACTCTAAATCAAACACGGTTTGTGCTAGCTCTTTGAAACTTGGAAAACTAATGTAGTTCAAAGTTCTCTCGTTATGGTTTGTGTCCTATTGAATTAGCCCAAAAGAGACTGACGAGAATCCCTTTCATTGAAAGGGGTTGCCAAGCTTCCAAAAAACTACGAGATTCCGGAAATCTCAGCAAACATTTTTTCACCCAATCATGATGATACTTCCATTTAATGATCAGCACACCAATCTCACTTGGCTCACCAAATTCCGTTCTTCAAGGTTAAACAGTTCCTTTGCAGTAACCGTTTTCATGTTTAGGTTTCACTCTGATTTCTCCTATATGGATACATGTAGTTGGAACTCTAAATCAAACACGGTGTGTGCTAGCTCTTTGAAACTTGTCACAATAATGTAGTTCCATGTTCTATCGCTATGGTTTGTGTGCTATTGAAGTAGCCCCAAGCAGAGACTGACGAGAATCACTTTCATTGAAAGGGTTGCCAAGCTTCCAAAAAACTACGAGTTTCCTGAAACCTCAGCAAACATTTTTTCACCCAATCTTGATGATACTTCCATTTAATGATCAGTACACCAATCCCACTTGGCTCACCAAAATTTCGTTCTTCTAGGTTAAACCTTTCCTTTGCAGTAACGGTTTTCATGTTTAGGTTTCACTCTGATTTCTCCTATAAGGATACATGTAGTTGGAACTCTAAATCAAACACGGTGTTTACTATCTCTTTGAAACTTGGCACAATAATGTAGTTCCAAGTTCTATTGCTATGGTTTGTGTCCTATTGAAGTAGCCCCAAGCAGAGACTGACGAGAATCACTTGCATTGAAAGGCGTTGCCAAGCTTCCAAAAAACTACGAGTTTCCGGAAATCTCAGCAACATTTTTTGACCCAATCTTGATGATACTTCCATTTAATGATCAGTACACCAATCCCACTTGGCTCCCCAAATTTCGTTCTTCTAGGTTAAACCGTTCCTTTGCAGAAACCGTTTTCATGTTTAGGTTTCACTCTGTTTTCTCCTATATGGATACATGTACTTGGAACTCTAAATCAAACACGGTGTGTGCTAGCTCTTTGAAACGTGGCACAATAATGTAGTTCCAAGTTCTATCGCTATGGTTTGTGTCCTATTGAATTAGCCCCAAGCAGAGACTGACGACAATCCCTTTCATTGAAAGGGGTTGCCAAGCTTCCAAAAAACTACGAGTTTCCGGAAATCTCAGCAAACATTCTTTCACCCAATCTTGACGATACTTCCATTTAATGATCAGGACACCAATCCCACTTGGCTCACCAAATTCCGTTCTTCTAGGTTAAACCGTTCCTTTGCAGTAACCGTTTTCATATTTAGATTTCACTCTGTTTTCTCCTATATGGATACATGTAGTTGGAACTCTAATTCAAACACGGTTTGTGCTAGCTCTTTGAAACTTGGCACAATAATGTAGTTCCAAGTTCTATCGCTATGGTTTGTGTGCTATTGAAGTAGCCCCAAGCAGAGACTGACGAGAATCACTTTCATTGAAAGAGGTTGCCAAGCTTCCATAAAACTACGAGTTTCCTGAAATCTCAGCAAACATTTTTTCACCCAATCTTGATGAAACTTCCATTTAATGATCAGTACACCAATCCCACTTGGCTCACCAAATTCTGTTCTTCAAGGTTAAACCATTCCTTTGCAGTAACCGTTTTCATGTTTAGGTTTCACTCTGTTTTCTCCTATATGGATACATGTAGTTGGAACTATAAATCAAACACGGTGTTTACTAGCTCTCTGCAACTTGGCACAATAATGTAGTTCCAGGTTCTATCGCTATGGTTTGTGTCCTATTGAATTAGCCCCAAGCAGAGACTGACGACAATCCCTCTCATTGAAAGGGGTTGCCAAGCTTCCAAAAAACTACGAGATTCCTGAAATTTCAGCAAACATTTTTTCACCCAATCTTGATGATACTTGCAGGTAGTGATCAGTACACGATTCCCACTTGGCTCACTAAATTTCGTTCTTCTAGGTTAAACCGTTCCTTTGCAGAAACCGTATTCATGTTTAGGATTCACTCTGTTTTCACCTATATAGATACATGTATTTCGAACTCTAAATCAAACACGGTTTGTGCTAGCTCTTTGAAACTTGGCACAATAATATAGTTCCAAGTTCTATCGCTATGGTTTGTGTGCTATTGTAGTAGCCCAAAGCAGAGACTGACGAGAATCTCTTTCATTGAAAGGGTTTGCCAAGCTTCCAAAAAACTACGAGTTTCCTGAAATCTCAGCAAACATTTTTTCACCCAATTTTGATGATACTTGCAGGTAGTGATCAGCACACCAATCCCACTTGGCTCACCAAATACCGTTCTTCTAGGTTAAAACGTTTCTTTGCAGTAACCGTTTCCATGTTTAGGTTTCAAATGTTTTCTCCTATATGGATACATGTAGTTGGAACTCTAAATCAAACACGGTTTGTGCTAGCTCTTTGAAACTTGGAAAACTAATGTAGTTCAAAGTTCTCTCGTTATGGTTTGTGTCCTATTGAATTAGCCCAAAAGAGACTGACGAGAATCCCTTTCATTGAAAGGGGTTGCCAAGCTTCCAAAAAAACTACGAGATTCCGGAAATCTCAGCAAACATTTTTTCACCCAATCATAATGATACTTCCATTTAATGATAAGGACACCAATCCCACTTGGCTCACCAAATTTCGTTCTTCTAGGTTAAACCGTTCCTTTGCAGTAACCGTTTTCATCTTTAGTTTCACTCTGTTTTCTCCTATATGGATACATGTAGTTGGAACTCTAAATCAAACACGGTTTGTGATAGCTCTTTGAAACTGGCACAATAATGTAGTTCCAAGTTCTATCGCTATGGTTTGTGTGCTATTGAAGTAGCCCCAAGCAGAGACTGACGAGAATCCCGTTCATTGAAAGGGGTTTCCAAGCTTCCAAAAAACTACGAGTTTCCTGAAATCTCAGCAAACATTTTTTCACCCAATCTTGATGATACTTCCATTTAATGATCAGCACACCAATCAAACTTGGCTCACCAAATTGCGTACTTCTAGGTTAAACCGTTCCTTTGCAGTAACCGTTTTCATGTTTAGGATTCACTCTGTTTTCTCCTATATGGATACATGTAGTTGGAACTCTAAATCAAACACGGTTTGTGCTAGCTCTTTGAAACTTGGCACAATAATGTAGTTCCAAGTTCTATCGCTATGGTTTGTGTCCTATTGAAGTAGCCCCCAAGTAGAGACTGACCAGAATACATTTCATTGAAAGGGGTTGCCAAGCTTCCAAAAAACTACGAGTTTCCGGAAATCTCAGCAAAACATTTTTTCACCCAATCTTGATATTACTTCCATTTAATGATCAGTACACCAATCCCACTTGGCTCACCAAATTTCGTTCTTCTAGGTTAAACCTTTCCTTTGCAGTAACCGTTTTCATATTTACGTTTCACTCTGTTTTCTCCTATATGGATACATGTATTTGAAACTCTAAATAAAACACGGTTTGTGCTAGCTCTTTGAATCTTGGCACAATAATGTAGTTCCAAGTTCTATCGCTATGGTTTGTGTGCTATTGAAGTAGCCCCAAGCAGAGACTGACGAGAATCACTTTCATTGAAAGGGGTTGCTAAGATTCCAAAAAACTACGAGTTTCCTGAAATCTCAGCAACATTTTTTCACCCAATCTTAATGATATTTCCAGTTAATGATCAGGACACCAATCCCACTTGGCTCACCAAATTTCGTTCTTCTAGGTTAAACCGTTCCTTTGCAGTAACCGTTTTCATGTTTAGGTTTCACTCTGTTTTCTCCTATATGGATACATGTAGTTGGAACTCTAAATCAAACACGGTTTGTGCTAGCTCTTTGAAACTTGGCACAATAATGTAGTTCCAAGTTCTATCGCTATGGTTTATTTCCTAGTGAAGTAGCCCCAAGCAGAGACTGACGAGAATCACTTTCATTGAAAGGGGTTGCCAAACTTCCAAAAACCTACGAGTTTCCTGAAATCTCAGCAAACATTTTTTCACCCAATCTTGATGATACTTGCAGGTAGTGATCAGTACACGAATCCCACTTGGCTCACCAAATTTCATTCGTCTAGGTTAAACCGTTCCTTTGCAGTAACCGTTTTCATGTTTAGGTTTCACTCTGTTTTCTGTTTTCTCCTATATGGATACATTTAGTTGGAACTCTAAAACAAACACTGTTTGTGCTAGCTCTTTGAAACTTGGCACAATAATGTAGTTCCAAGTTCTATCGCTATGGTTTGTGTGCCATTGACGTATGCCCCAAGCAGAGACTGACGAGAATCACTTTCCTTGAAAGGGGTTGCCAAGCTTCCAAAAAACTATGAGTTTCCTGATATATCAGCAAACATTTTTTTCACCCAATCTTGATGATACTTGCAGGTAGTTATCAGTACATGAATCCCACTTGGCTCACTCAATTTCATTCTTTTAGGTTAAACCATTCCTTTGCAATAACCGTTTTCATGTTTAGGTTTCACTCTGTTTTCTGCTATATGGATACATGTAGTTGGAATTCTAAATCAAACACGGTTTGTGATAGCTCTTTGAAACTTGGCACAATAATGTAGTTCCAAGTTCTATCGCTATGGTTTGTGTGCCATTGAAGTAGCCCCAAGCAGAGACTGACGAGAATCACTTTCCTTGAAAGGGGTTGCCAAGCTTCCAAAAAACTACGAGTTTCCTGAAATCTCAGCAAACATTTTTTCACCCAATCTTGATGATACTTGCAGGTAGTTATCAGTACATGAATCCCACTTGGCTCACCAAATTTCGTTCTTCTAGGTTAAACCGTTCCTTTGCAGTAACCGTTTTCATGTTTAGGTTTCACTCTGTTTTCCCCTATATGGATTACATGTAGTTGGAACTCTAAATCAAACACGGTTTGTGCTAGCTCTTTGAAACTTGGCACAATAATGTAGTTCCAAGTTCTATCACTATGGTTTATTTCCTAGTGAAGTAGCCCCAAGCAGAGACTGACGAGAATCACTTTCATTGAAAGGGGTTGCCAAACTTCCAAAAAACTACGAGTTTCCTGAAATCTCAGCAAACATTTTTTCACCCAATCTTGATGATACTTGCAGGTAGTGATCAGTACACGAATCCCACTTGGCTCACCAAATTTCATTCATCTAGGTTAAACCGTTCCTTTGCAGTAATCGTTTTCATTTTTAGGTTTCACTCTGTTTTCTCCTATATGGATACATGTAGTTGGAACTCTTAATCAAACACGGTTTGTGCTAGCTCTTTGAAACTTGGCACAATAATGTAGATCCAAGTTCTACCGCTATGGTTTGTGTTGCTAATGAAGTAGCCCCAAGCAGAGATGGACGAGAATCCCTTTCATTGAAAGGGGTTGCCAAGCTTCCAAAAAACTACGAGTTTCCTGAAATCTCAGCAAACATTTTTTCACCCAATCTTGATGATACTTGCAGGTAGTTATCAGTACACAAATCCCACTTTGCTCACTAAATTTCGTTCTTCTAGGTTAAACCGTTCCTTTGCAGTAACCGTTTTCATGTTTAGGTTTCACTCTGTTTTCTGCTATATGGATACATGTAGTTGGAACTCTAAATAAAACACTGTTTGTGCTAGCTCTTTGAACTTGGCACAATAATGTAGTTCCAAGTTCTATCGCTATGGTTTGTGTGCTATTGAAGTAGCCCCAAGCAGAGACTGACGAGAATCACTTTCATTGAAAGGGGTTGCCAAGCTTCCAAAAAACTATGAGTTTCCTGATATATCAGCAAACTTTTTCACCCAATATTGATGATACTTGCAGGTAGTTATCAGTACACGAATCCCACTTGGCTCATTCAATTACGTTCTTTTAGGTTAAACCGTTCCTTGCAATCACCGTTTTCATGTTCAGGTTTCACTCTGTTTTCTCCTATATGGATACATGTAGTTGGAACTCTAAATCAAACACGGTTTGTGCTAGCTCTTTGAAACTTGGCACAATAATGTAGTTCCAAGTTCTATCGCTATGGTTTATTTCCTAGTGAAGTAGCCCCAAGCAGAGACTGACGAGAATCACTTTCATTGAAAGGGGTTGCCAAACGTCCAAAAAACTACGAGTTTCCGGAAATCTCAGCAAACATTTTTTCACCCAGTCTTGATGATACTTGCAGGTAGTGATCAGTACACGAATCCCACTTGGTTAACCAAATTTGCTTCGTCTAGGTTAAACCATTCCTTTGCAGTAACCGTTTTCATATTTAGGTTTCACTCTGTTTTCTCCTATATGGATACATGTAGTTGGAACTCTAAATCAAACACGGTTTGTGCTAGCTCTTGGAAACTTGGCACAATAATGTAGTTCCAAGTTCTACCGCTATGGTTTGTGTGCGATTGAAGTAGCCCCAAGGAGAGACTGACGAGAATCCCTTACATTGAAAGGGGTTGCCAAGCTTCCAAAAAACTACGAGTTTCCTGAAATCTCAGCAAACATTTTTTCACCCAATCTTGATGATACTTGCCAGTTAGTTATCAGTACACAAATCCCACTTGGCTCACTAAATTTCTTCTTCTAGGTTAAACCGTTCCTTTGCAGTAACCGTTTTCATGTTTAGGTTTCACTCTGTTTTCTCTATATGGATACATGTAGTTGGAACTCTAAATAAAACACTGTTTTTGCTAGCTCTTTGAAACTTGGCACAATAATGTAGTTCCAAGTTCTATCGCTATGGTTTGTGTGCTATTGAAGTAGCCCCAAGCAGAGACTGACGAGAATCACTTTCATTGAAAGGGGTTGCCAAGCTTCCAAAAATCTATGAGTCTCCTGATATATCAGCAAACATTTTTTCACCCAATCTTGATGATACTTGCAGGTAGTGATCAGTACACGAATCCCACTTGGCTCACTCAATTTCGTTCTTTTAGGTTAAACCGTTCCTTTGCAATAACCGTTTTCATGTTTAGGTTTCACTCTGTTTTCTGCTATATGGATACATGTAGTTGGAGTTCTAAATCAAACACGGTTTGTGCTAGCTCTTTGAAACTTGGCAAAATAATGTAGTTCCAAGTTCTATCGCTATGGTTTGTGTGCCATTGAAGTAGCCTCAAGCAGAGACTGACGAGAATCACTTTCCTTGAAAGGGGTTGCCAAGCTTCCAAAAAACTACGAGTTTCCTGAAATCTCAGCAAACATTTTTTTTCACCCAAACTTGATGATACTTGCAGGTAGTTATCAGTACACGAATCCCACTTGGCTCACCAAATTTCGTTCTTCTAGGTTAAACCGTTTCCTTTTCAGTAACCGTTTTCATGTTTAGGTTTCACTCTGTTTTCTCCTATATGGATACATGTAGTTGGAACTCTAAATCAAACACTGTTTGTGCTAGCTCTTTGAAACTTGGCACAATAATGTAGTTCCAAGTTCTATCGCTATGGTTTAATTTCCTAGTGAAATAGCCCCAAGCAGAGACTGACGAGAATCACTTTCCTTGAAAGGGGTTGCCAAGCTTCCAAAAAACTATGAGTTTCCTGATATATCAGCAAACATTTCTTCACCCAATCTTGATGATACTTGCTGGTAGTTATCAGTACATGAATCCCACTTGGCTCACTCAATTTCGTTCTTTTAGGTTAAACCATTCCTTTGCAATAACCGTTTTCATGTTTAGGTTTCACTCTGTTTTCTCCTATATGGATACATGTAGTTGGAACTCTAAATCAAACACAGTTTGTGCTAGCTCTTTGAAACTTGGCACAATAATGTAGTTCCAAGTTCTATCGCTATGGTTTGTGTCCAATTGAAGTAGCCCCAAGTAGAGACTGACCAGAATACATTTCATTGAAAGGGGTTGCCAAGCTTCCAAAAAACTACGAGTTTCCGGAAATCTCAGCAAACATTTTTTCACCAATCTTGATGATACTTCCATTTAATGATCAGTACACCAATCCCACTTGGCTCACCAAATTTCGTTCTTCTAGGTTAAACCGTTCCTTTACAGTAACCGTTTTCATATTTAGGTTTCACTCTGTTTTCTCCTATATGGATACATGTAGTTGAAACTCTAAATAAAACACGGTTTGTGCTAGCTCTTTGAATCTTGGCACAATAATGTAGTTCCAAGTTCTATCGCTATGGTTTGTGTGCTATTGAAGTAGCCCCAAGCAGAGACTGACGAGAATCACTTTCATTGAAAGGGGTTGCTAAGATTCCAAAAAACTACGAGTTTCCTGAAATCTCAGCAAACATTTTTTCACCCAATATTAATGATATTTCCAGTTAATGATCAGGACACCAATCCCACATGGCTCACCAAATTTCGTTCTTCTAGGTTAAACCGTTCCTTTGCAGTAACCGTTTTCATGTTTAGGTTTCACTCTGTTTTCTCGTATATGGATACATGTAGTTGGAACTCTAAATCAAACACGGTTTGTGCTAGCTCTTTGAAACTTGTCACAATAATGTAGTTCCAAGTTCTATCGCTATGGTTTATTTCCTAGTGAAGTAGCCCCAAGCAGAGACTGACGAGAATCACTTTCATTGAAAGGGGTTGCCAAACTTCCAAAAAACTACGAGTTTCCTGAAATCTCAGCAAACATTTTTTCACCCAATCTTGATGATACTTGCAGGTAGTGATCAGTACACGAATCCCACTTGGCTCACCAAATTTCATTCGTCTAGGTTAAACCGTTCTTTGCAGTAACCGTTTTCATGTTTAGGTTTCACTCTGTTTTCTCCTATATGGATACATGTAGTTGGAACTCTAAATCAAACACTGTTTGTGCTAGCTCTTTGAAACTTGGCACAATAATGTAGTTCCAAGTTCTATCGCTATGGTTTGTGTGCCATTGAAGTAGCCCCAAGCAGAGACTGACGAGAATCACTTTCCTTGAAAGGGGTTGCCAAGCTTCCAAAAAACTACGAGTTTCCGGAAATCTCAGCAAACATTTTTTCACCCAATCTTGATGATCCTTTCAGGTAGTTATCAGTACACGAATCCCACTTGGCTCACCAAATTTCGTTCTTCTAGGTTAAACCGTTCCTTTGCAGTAACCGTTTTCATGTTCAGGTTTCACTCTGTTTTCTCCTATATGGATACATGTAGTTGGAACTCTAAATCAAACACGGATTGTGCTAGCTCTTTGAAACTTGGCACAATAATGTAGTTCCAAGTTCTATCGCTATGGTTTATTTCCTAGTGAAGTAGCCCCAAGCAGAGACTGACGAGAATCACTTTCATTGAAAGGGGTTGCCAAACGTCCAAAAAACTACGAGTTTCCGGAAATCTCAGCAAACATTTTTTCACCCAGTCTTGATGATACTTGCAGGTAGTGATCAGTACACGAATCCCACTTGGTTATCCAAATTTCATTCGTCTAGGTTAAACCATTCCTTTGCAGTAACCGTTTTCATATTTAGGTTTCACTCTGTTTTCTCCTATATGGATACATGTAGTGGAACTCTAAATCAAACACGGTTTGTGCTAGCTCTTGGAAACTTGGCACAATAATGTAGTTCCAAGTTCTACCGCTATGGTTTGTGTGCTATTGAAGTAGCCCAAAGCAGAGACTGACGAGAATCCCTTACATTGAAAGGGGTTGCCAAGCTTCCAAAAAACTACGGCTTTCCTGAAATCTCAGCAAACATTTTTTCACCCAATCTTGATGATACGTCCATTTAGTGATCAGTACACCAATCCAACTTGGCTCACCAAATTTCATTCTTCTAGGTTAAACCGTTCCTTTGCAGTAACCGTTTTCATGTTTAGGTTTCACTCTGTTTTCTCCTATATGGATACATGTAGTTGGAACTCTAAATCAAACACGGTTTGTGCTAGCTCTTCGAAACTTGGCACAATAATGTAGTTCCAAGTTCTATCGCTATGGTTTGTGTGCTATTGAAGTAGCCCCAAGCAGAGACTGACGAGAATCACTTTCATTGAAAGGGGTTGCCAAGCTTCCAAAAAACTACGAGTTTCCTGAAATCTCACCAAACATTTTTTCACCCAATCTTGATGATACTTGCAGTTAGTTATCAGTACACAAATCCCACTTGGCTCACTAAATTTCGTTCTTCTAGGTTAAACCGTTCCTTTGCAGTAACCGTTTTCATGTTTAGGTTTCACTCTGTTTTCTCCTATATGGATACATGTAGTTGGAACTCTAAATAAAACACTGTTTGTGCTAGCTCTTTGAAACTTGGCACAATAATGTAGTTCCAAGTTCTATCGCTATGGTTTGTGTGCTATTGAAGTAGCCCAAAGCAGAGACTGACGAGAATCACTTTCATTGAAAGGGGTTGCCAAGCTTCCAAAAAACTATGAGTTTCCTGATATATCAGGCAAACATTTTTTCACCCAATCTTGATGATACTTGCGGTAGTTATCAGTACACAAATCCCACTTGGCTCACTCAATTTCGTTCTTTTAGGTTAAACCGTTCCTTTGCAATAACCGTTTTCATGTTTAGGTTTCACTCTGTTTTCTGCTATATGGATACATGTAGTTGGAATTCTAAATCAAACACGGTTTGTGCTAGCTCTTTGAAACTTGGCACAATAATGTAGTTCCAAGTTCTATCGCTATGGTTTGTGTGCCATTGAAGTAGCCTCAAGCAGAGACTGACGAGAATCACTTTCCATGAAAGGGGTTGCCAAGCTTGCAAAAAACTACGAGTTTCCTGAAATCTCAGCAAACATTTTTTTTCACCCAAACTTGATGATACTTGCAGGTAGTTATCAGTACACGAATCCCACTTGGCTCACCAAATTTCGTTCTTCTAGGTTAAACCGTTCCTTTTCAGTAACCGTTTTCATGTTTAGGTTTCACTCTGTTTTCTCCTATATGGATACATGTAGTTGAAACTCTAAATAAAACACGGTTTGTGCTAGCTCTTTGAATCTTGGCACAATAATGTAGTTCCAAGTTCTATCGCTATGGTTTGTGTGCTATTGAAGTAGCCCCAAGCAGAGACTGACGAGAATCACTTTCATTGAAAGGGGTTGCTAAGATTCCAAAAAACTACGAGTTTCCTGAAATCTCAGCAAACATTTTTTCACCCAATCTTAATGATATTTCCAGTTAATGATCAGGACACCAATCCCACTTGGCTAACCAAATTTCGATCTTCTAGGTTAAACCGTTCCTTTGCAGTAACCGTTTTCATGTTTAGGTTTCACTCTGTTTTCTCCTATATGGATACATGTAGTTGGAACTCTAAATCAAACACGGTTTGTGCTAGCTCTTTGAAACTTGGCACAATAATGTAGTTCCAAGTTCTGTCGCTATGGTTTATTTCCTAGTGAAGTAGCCCCAAGCAGAGACTGACGAGAATCACTTTCATTGAAAGGGGTTGCCAAACTTCCAAAAAACTACGAGTTTCCTGAAATCTCAGCAAACATTTTTTCACCCAATCTTGATGATACTTGCAGGTAGTGATCAGTACACGAATCCCACTTGGCTCACCAAATTTCATTCGTCTAGGTTATACCGTTCCTTTGCAGTAACCGTTTTCATGTTTAGGTTTCACTCTGTTTTCTCCTATATGGATACATGTAGTTGGAACTCTAAATCAAACACTGTTTGTGCTAGCTCTTTGAAACTTGGCACAATAATGTAGTTCCAAGTTCTATCGCTATGGTTTGTGTGCCATTGACGTAGCCCCAAGCAGAGACTGACGAGAATCACTTTCCTTGAAAGGGGTTGCCAAGCTTCCAAAAAACTATGAGTTTCCTGATATATCAGCAAACATTTTTTCACCCAAACTTGATGATACTTGCAGGTAGTTATCAGTACATGAATCCCACTTGGCTCACTCAATTTCGTTCTTTTAGGTTAAACCATTCCTTTGCAATAACCGTTTTCATGTTTAGGTTTCACTCTGTTTTCTGCTATATGGATACATGTAGTTGGAATTCTAAATCAAACACGGTTTGTGCTAGCTCTTTGAAACTTGGCACAATAATGTAGTTCCAAGTTCTATCGCTATGGTTTGTGTGCCATTGAAGTAGCCCCAAGCAGAGACTGACGAGAATCACTTTCCTTGAAAGGGGTTGCCAAGCTTCCAAAAAACTACGAGTTTCCTGAAATCTCAGCAAACATTTTTTCACCCAATCTTGATGATACTTGCAGGTAGTTATAAGTACATGAATCCCACTTGGCTCACCAAATTTCGTTCTTCTAGGTTAAACCGTTCCTTTGCAGTAACCGTTTTCATGTTTAGGTTTCACTCTGTTTTCCCCTATATGGATACATGTAGTTGGAACTCTAAATCAAACACGGTTTGTGCTAGCTCTTTGAAACTTGGCACAATAATGTAGTTCCAAGTTCTATCGCTATGGTTTATTTCCTAGTGAAGTAGCCCCAAGCAGAGACTGAGGAGAATCACTTTCATTGAAAGGGGTTGCCAAACTTCCAAAAAACTACGAGTTTCCTGAAATCTCAGCAAACATTTTTTCACCCAATCTTGATGATACTTGCAGGTAGTGATCAGTACACGAATCCCACTTGGCTCACCAAATTTCATTCGTCTAGGTTAAACCGTTCCTTTGCAGTAATCGTTTTCATGTTTAGGTTTCACTCTGTTTTCTCCTATATGGATACATGTAGTTGGAACTCTTAATCAAACACGGTTTGTGCTAGCTCTTTGAAACTTGGCACAATAATGTAGTTCCAAGTTCTACCGCTATGGTTTGTGTGCTAATGAAGTAGCCCCAAGCAGAGATGGACGAGAATCCCTTTCATTGAAAGGGGTTGCCAAGCTTCCAAAAAACTACGAGTTTCCTGAAATCTCAGCAAACATTTTTTCACACGATCTTGATGATACTTGCAGGTAGTTATCAGTACACGAATCCCACTTGGCTCACTCAATTTCGTTCTTTTCGGTTAAACCGTTCCTTTGCAGAAACCGTTTTCATTTTTAGGTTTCACTCTGTTTTCTGCTATATGGATCCATGTATTTGGAATTCTAAATCAAACACGGTTTGTGCTAGCTCTTTGAAACTTGGCAAAATAATGTAGTTCCAAGTTCTATCGCTATGGTTTGTGTACCATTGAAGTAGCCTCAAGCAGAGACTGACGAGAATCACTTTCCTTGAAAGGGGTTGCCAAGCTTCCAAAAAACTACGAGTTTCCTGAAATCTCAGCAAACATTTTTTTTTCACCCAAACTTGATGATACTTGCAGGTAGTTATCAGTACACGAATCCCACTTGGCTCACCAAATTTCGTTCTTCTAGGTTAAACCGTTCCTTTTCAGTAACCGTTTTCATGTTTAGGTTTCACTCTGTTTTCTCCAATATGGATACATGTAGTTGGAACTCTAAATCAAACACTGTTTGTGCTAGCTCTTTGAAACTTGGCACAATAATGTAGTTCCAAGTTCTATCGCTATGGTTTGTGTCCTTTTTAAGTAACCCCAAGCAGAGACTGACGAGAATCACATTCATTGAAAGGGGTTGCCAAGCTTCCAAAAAACAACGAGTTTCCTGAAATCTCAGCATATATTTTTTCACCGAATCCTGATGATACTATCATTTAAAGATAAGTACACCAATCCCACTTGGCTCACCAAATTTCGTTCTTCTAGGTTAAACCGTTCCTTTGCAGTAACCTTTTTCATGTTTAGGTTTCACTCTGTTTTCTCCTATATGCATACATGTATTTGGAACTCTAAATCAAACACGGTTTGTGCTAGCTCTTCAAAACTTGGCACAATAATGTAGTTCCAAGTGCTATCACTATGGTTTGTGTGCTATTGAAGTAGCCCCAAGCAGAGACTGACGAGAATCACTTTCATTTAAAGGGGTTGCCAAGCTTCCAAAAAACTACGAGTTTCCTGAAATCTCAGCAAACATTTTTTCACCCAATCTTGATGATCCTTTCAGGTAGTTATCAGTACACCAATCCCACTTGGCTCACCAAATTTCGTTCTTCTAGGTTAAACCGTTCCTTTGCAGTAACCGTTTTCATGTTTAGGTTTCACTCTGTTTTCTCCTATATGGATACATGTAGTTGGAATTCTAAATCAAACACCGTTTGTGCTAGGTGTTTGAAACTTGGCACAATCATGTAGTTCCAAGTTCTATCGCTATGGTTTGTGTGCCATTGATGTAGCCCCAAGCAGAGACTGACGAGAATCCCTTTCATTGAAAGGGGTTGATAAGCTTCCAAAAAACTACGAGTTTCCTGAAATCTCAGCAAACATTTTTTCACCTAATCTTGAAGATACTTCCATTTAATGATCAGTACACCAATCCCACTTGGCTCACCAAATTTCGATCTTCTAGGTTAAACCGTTCTTTGCAGTAACCGTGTTCATGTTTAGGTTTCACTCTGTTTTCTCCTATATGGATACATGTAGTTGGAATTCTAAATCAAACACGGTTTGTGCTAGCTCTTTGAAACTTGGCACAATAATGTAGTACCAAGTTCTATTGCTATGGTTTATTTCCTAGTGAAGTAGCCCAAGCAGAGACTGAGGAGAATCACTTTCATTGAAAGGGGTTGCCAAACTTCCAAAAAACTACGAGTTTCCGGAAATCTCAGCAAACATTTTTTCACCCAATCTTGATGATACTTGCAGGTAGTGATCAGTACACGAATCCCACTTGGCTCACCAAATTTCGTTCATCTAGGTTAAACCGTTCCTTTGCAGTAACCGTTTTCATGTTTAGGTTTCACTCTGTTTTCTCCTATATGGATACATGTAGTTGGAACTCTAAATCAAACACGGTTTGTGCTAGGTGTTTGAAACTTGGCACAATCATGTAGTTCCAAGTTCTATCGCTATGGTTTGTGTGCCATTGACGTAGCCCCAAGCAGAGACTGACGACAATCACTTTCCTTAAAAGGGGTTGCCAAGCTTCCAAAAAACTACGGCTTTCCTGTAATCTCAGCAAACATTTTTTTCACCCAATCTTGATGATCCTTGCAGGTAGTTATCAGTACACGAATCCCACTTTGCTCACCAAATTTCGTTCTTCTAGGTTAAACCGGTCCTTTGCAGTAACCGTTTTCATGTTTAGGTTTCACTCTGTTTTCTCCTATATGGATACATGTAGTTGGAACTCTAAATCAAACACAGTTTGTGCTAGCTCTTTGAAACTTGGCACAATAATGTAGTTCCAAGTTCTATCGCTATGGTTTGTGTGCTATTGAAGTAGCCCCAAGCAGAGACTGAAGAGAATCCCTTTCCTTGAAAGTGGTTGCCAAGCTTCCAAAAAACTACGAGTTTCCTGAAATCTCGGCAAACATTTTTTCACCGAATCTTGATGATACTTCCATTTAATGATCAGTACACCAATCCCACTTGGCTCACCAAATTTCGTTCTTCTAGGTTAAACCGTTCCTTTACAGTAACCGTTTTCATATTTAGGTTTCACTCTGTTTTCTCCTATATGAATACATGTAGTCGGAACTCTAAATCAAACACGTTTTGTGCTAGCTCTTTGAAACTTGGCACAATAATGTAGTTCCAAGTTCTATCGAAATGGTTTATTTCCTAGTGAAGTAGCCCCAAGCAGAGACTGACGAGAATCACTTTCATTGAAAGGGGTTGCCAAGCTTCCAAAAAACTACGAGTTTCCTGAAATCTCAGCAAACATTTTTTCACCCAATCTTGATGATACTTGCAGGTAGTTATCAGTACACGAATCCCACTTGGCTCACTCAATTTCGTTCTTTTAGTTTAAACCGTTCCGTTGCAGAAACCGTTTTCATGTTTAGGTTTCACTCTGTTTTCTGCTATATGGATACATGTAGTTGGAATTCTAAATCAAACACGGTTTGTGCTAGCTCTTTGAAACTTTGCACAATAATGTAGTTCCAAGTTCTATCGCTATGGTTTGTGTGCCATTGAAGTAGCCCCAAGCAGAGACTAACAAGAATCACTTTCCTTGAAAGGGGTTGCCAAGCTTCCAAAAAACTACGAGTTTCCTGAAATCTCAGCAAACATTTTTTCACCCAATCTTGATGATACTTGCAGGTAGTTATCAGTACATGAATCCCACTTGGCTCACCAAATTCCGTTCTTCTAGGTTAAACCGTTCCTTTGCAGTAACCGTTTTCATGTTTAGATTTCACTCTGTTTTCTCCTATATGGATACATGTAGTTGGAACTCTAAATCAAACACGGTTTGTGCTAGCTCTTTGAAACTTGGCACAATAATGTAGTTCCAAGTTCTATCGCTATGGTTTATTTCCTATTGAAGTAGCCTCAAGCAGAGGCTGACGAGAATCACTTTCATTGAAAGGGGTTGCCAAACTTCCAAAAAACTACGAGTTTCCTGAAATCTCAGCAAACATTTTTTCACCCAATCTTGATGATACTTGCAGGTAGTTATCAGTACACGAATCCCACTTGGCTCACTCAATTTCGTTCTTTTAGGTTAAACCGTTCCTTTGCAGAAACCGTTTTCATGTTTAGGTTTCACTCTGTTTTCTCCTATATGGATACATGTAGTTGGAATTCTAAATCAAACACGGTTTGTGCTAGCTCTTTGAAACTTGGCACAATAATGTACTTCCAAGTTCTATCGCTATGGTTTGTGTGCTATTGAAGTAGCCCCAAGCAGAGACTGACGAGAATCACTTTCATTGAAAGGGGTTGCCAAGCTTCCAAAAAACTACGAGTTTCCTGAAATCTCAGCAAACATTTTTTCACCCAATCTTGATGATACTTGCAGGTAGTTATCAGTACACGAATCCCACTTGGCTCACTCAATTTCGTTCTTTTAGTTTAAACCGTTCCGTTGCAGAAACCGTTTTCATGTTTAGGTTTCACTCTGTTTTCTGCTATATGGATTCATGTAGTTGGAATTCTAAATCAAACACGGTTTGTGCTAGCTCTTTGAAACTTTGCACAATAATGTAGTTCCAAGTTCTATCGCTATGGTTTGTGTGCCATTGAAGTAGCCCCAAGCAGAGACTAACAAGAATCACTTTCCTTGAAAGGGGTTGCCAAGCTTCCAAAAAACTACGAGTTTCCTGAAATCTCAGCAAACATTTTTTCACCCAATCTTGATGATACTTGCAGGTAGTTATCAGTACATGAATCCCACTTGGCTCACCAAATTCCGTTCTTCTAGGTTAAACCGTTCCTTTGCAGTAACCGTTTTCATGTTTAGATTTCACTCTGTTTTCTCCTATATGGATACATGTAGTTGGAACTCTAAATCAAACACGGTTTGTGCTAGCTCTTTGAAACTTGGCACAATAATGTAGTTCCAAGTTCTATCGCTATGGTTTATTTCCTAGTGAAGTAGCCTCAAGCAGAGGCTGACGAGAATCACTTTCATTGAAAGGGGTTGCCAAACTTCCAAAAAACTACGAGTTTCCTGAAATCTCAGCAAACATTTTTTCACCCAATCTTGATGATACTTGCAGGTAGTGATCAGTACACGAATCCCACTTGGCTCACCAAATTTCATTCGTCTAGTTTAAACCGTTCCTTTGCAGTAACCGTTTTCATGTTTAGGTTTCACTCTGTTTTCTCCTATATGGATACATGTAGTTGGAACTCTAAATCAAACACGGTTTGTGCTAGCTCTTTGAAACTTG